>NC_037593.1:25240742-25446198 GCF_003073045.1 Pomacea canaliculata
CATGAGTTAAAGAGTTGTTCGAGTTTGTTTATACATTAAAATATGTTGTGACGGTACCTGCTCGATTGGACAACATTCACACCACCATGCTGACGTGGCTCAACATGTGTTTTTCTCAGACATTCCTGAAGCCGAGCTCCTGACTCAGTGTTTCCAAATACAATCTTCGACCTATATCAAGTGACTTCAGCCTTCCGCTTCCGCTACCAACACCATCGACGATCTTCAGTCCTGGACTTCTGTCCTCTCGAAGCCTCTGTAGCATGTGTTTGAAGAAATTTGGATTCTTTAGGCAATAGCTCACAGCATTTCAGTTTTATAATTTGTAAAAAATAAGAACAAAAACAACAGATGTCTACTCAGTTACATATTTTCACCAAGTACACGAGCTCATGCGCTGTTGAGGTGACAGCAATAGTGATATCCCATATGACACAAAGTCACCACAGTCAGCCTCATCAAACACAATACACAGCTGAGCAATTGATATTTCTACCTGGTGAAATCACATAGAGAAGAAGCGACTATCCCACAAATCAATCGCTACGGATACCACTTCTCACTCTTTCATCACATCTGACCAACCATCAATTTGGCCCCAGAACTGAGAGTCATCACGTCTGAGACTCGCTGTAATAACCCGTGTCCCACGCCTTCCTCAACACTGTACCGACCATGACCTGCTGAAATGGTTCTTCGGAACGACGATGATCTCTCTCCTTACTCTTCCCAAAACAAATATTCCACTTGTTGGTGTTCCTCATCCTTCCGTGCATTATCAGTCTGACAGCCGACACACGTATTCGGTCGTTGTCAGAAGACAACTTCGTACACAACGTAACGACGTGCTAGAGATCAATGATGACAGAAAGTGTGTCAATCAATCAAAATCGACTATTCGCACTGGCGTCTTTTAACCGAAGTAAAACCCTGCCCATACATCAGGACTGACTAAGATCACCTCGTCTTCACGCAAAATGGAACCACGCATAGGCGCTTGGCTGACAGATCTGTTGACAATCTTGCGCCACGAAAGTGACTGTGTCGTAAGTTGTCAACACAGCTTCTCCACCTTCCATACATAATCATCTCATATAAAGCTCGGTGGTTCTCCTAAAAACACCCTCCACTCCAAGAAACAATTTCTGCTAATATCTTGCCCACTGGATGAACTACACTAGGACAGGATGGACGAGATAATGTCGTCTTCCCAAGAGCTAGTTCGTGGACCTTCAGAGCATCAACTCATATCACTAAACATGCTGTATTCCTCTGACTTCGCTTGAACAAACAAAAACCAAACAGCATTCTGGCATTATTGTGATAAGTAAATAACTGCGCAGTTAGCTCTCTACATTTTCTGATGCTACATAATTTAACACTCAAAATCAATGACAAACTTCGCAAGGATCATTTTTCCGTTCTTTCTTACCTCTCATAAATCTGAAAGTTAACACATAAAAATGATGAATTAGACGCTTATTGAAGAGACATCTGGTGTAGGTTTATGAAAAAAAAGTTATATAACTAACCTATAATGAGAAATCGAGCAAGCAACAAAAATGATAAAAATGTGCAACTACAAAAAATACTACAAAAGATGTAGTAAAGTTCTGCTATCACTATAAAACATGATCACACGTCTGTACCATCCATCTCCGTCGGTAATATGATGACTAAAATTCAAAAATTTAAATAATCATAGATAAATAACGCAATTTTATTCGCACAGTGATATTTTCAGCGTTTTTTAGGGCTGACTCATTCCAAAGTCTGCGCACGAAAATACGCAGGCTCACGATTCCTCGTCTGGAGTTTAACAGTCTCACGTCCACCACCGGCAAGCACAAACACACTGAGGCCTGATCGTCACAGATGAAGCTATAAAAGTCCTAACGTTGCCACGAGTGTCTTCGCCGATTATAAGGGCATCGAGGAGCACTTTAGATGTACTTTTCAACAGATGTCCCTGGGCTTCAGAATAAGAGGTTCTATAACAAGAGCTGCATCCTGAATCTAGAACCTGATTTGCACCTATTCACATCATCTTTGATTCCACCCGAAACTGACTGTGGTTTGTGCTCTTCATCGACGTTTTGTTGTTGAGAGATGATGTCCTGGGCCCAGTGTACCCCCTTGATCCTTGATGACGGCACTCGCTGGGGTGTCCTTTGTGCAGGGACTGTATTCATACAAAACATTCCAAAATCAGTCGAGTGTAGATAATCCATCTGTAAAGAGAATTCCTCATAACAAATACCAAAAAAAATTGAAATAAATATCGTTTTTTCTGTTACTAGCTTTTAATGGACAAATTTTACGCCATATCTACAATCTTCTATAATCAAGTCTTCCTAATGTAAGGTCTTGATATAAACAAAGTCAGTTTATCTATTATAAGATATTTTTATACACACCATACTATATATATATATATCCGTCTTTTATGCATGTTCCCAGATATAAGGACAAAAGAAGACCATCTTCGATAAATACAAGAATCAATAAGGTGAACGAGGGAATACATCATCTTATTACATATTATTCATGAAGGAAAATACACAGTGGATTTGATTATAGCCAGCATGCTACCTTCATTGTCTTCTAATGAAGTCTGAGAGTCGCTACACGTGGAGCTGCTGACGACTTTGTAATATCCGTCTGGACACGTGACCTCAGTACATCGCAGTGCCCCTTGTGACAACATGCAACAACCCGACATGTTGCTCGTCGTTTGACCACACATCGGGTAGAGCAACGACCTGAAGATAATATTGTGAAAGAGTTATTCTCAAAGGAAATTTTTTAGAATGACCGCCCATTCGATCAGTTTTCTCCACAAAAATAGACAGTAGAACGAATTTCGATGTGCTCATAAGATACAGGTTTTAAATAGGCAAGAATGATAAAAAGCATCTGCCCACTTTGCATGGGTTACAGCCTCCACATGCATCCAACGAAACTAGGTTTGCCCATCGCGACTACGAAAAACAACGAATTTTAAAATTATCGATATTTCTATGTGTATTTCTTAGAATTCTTTTTGTCATTGAATGCTTAATAAATTTAAAAACACTGACTTAAATTTCGTAGTCCAATTCAAAACTCACAGACAACACACACACAACCGCCCACAGATAAACACGAAGACACAACAGGCGCGAGCGCACACACACAAACGCATACAATACTCATACAAACACCACGTAATCATAAATACAAATACTAAGCATACTGTACAGAAACATCAAAGACCCACGCACACCATGCGCACGAGTGTACACAGACACCACACATAAACCAGACACATACTCGTACTACGCACACACGTATACACACACACGGGGAGTGGGGGACAACTCGCGTGTAAAATGTGCTCTCCATTAAAGAGCTCATTTCTACAATAGTTTACTTGTTCTAACAAAATAATATAAGAACATGGACGTGTTCCTCTCAATAAGATGATTACAACGCTTTGTATTTTTGAGTGTAATTTCCTATATTTCGGTGAAATTACGAAACTTTAAAATAGTGAACTCTGCGGTCTGCGCTATGGGGATCGTGTCTCAGGGTCTCGTGCTGTTGATGGATGTTTGTGTTTACCTTTGCTAGCTTTCATGGCTAGAAGTGTGACACTTGCACCTACTATTCTCAGGTGGCTCTGGCCATTAGTTTATGATGTTGCAGATATTCCTGTCTGCTTTTATTGAAAGGATAGATCGAGCCAAACCCTGTTTATCTTTACAGGCCACCCACAACCGCTGGTTTGCGTATAATACATTACGGCACAGGTAGGCGGTACATTGTTGTCACCGCAGTAGAGTCGGAGCTTGCAATTCTGTGCGAAAATGAATACACAAGGGAGAAAACACGGGAACCTTTAGGAATTGTTCCTCTTTCGATTATCTCCCTTTAAAGGCTATTGTATGTTTGAAACCAAGTTTGGGTTTTGATTGATCAAGTGGTTTGTTGCAGTCGTTGCTGGTTATTCAATTCGACGTGGATTTGTATTCAACCGAAAATGAGAAGAAAACAGTAAGTAATATTTATATTCAAATGTATATTCTAATAAAATATATGCCTGTTTTGAACTTTTTGTGTGTATATATTTTATAAATATTTTTTCTTAAAGGCGCAGTTTTGACCTACTTTCCGATTTCTGAATTCTCTGTCCTAGACAGTTAGTCTTTCAGTTGATTTAAATTCTCTTTAAAACGGAGTATCACAGAAAGTTGCTTTTATTGTAGAGTAATACATTTTTAAAAAAATAGCGGTAGAAGTTTCATACGCGGGAACGCGCCTCTGCGTCTACGTATTGACCGTAACGGGTTATGGCAGTCGTGGAAACAATATTTTCCACCTACCTCACAAAGTCCTACAGAAACAATGAAATAAATTCCTCCCAATGCAGTTATCTTCATGATGAACATTTTATTCCGGAGAGATAGAGAGCTAGTCCGTCAGAACGGATGACCATATGTCAGAACAGGAGGCAGCTGGAAAGCATAAACAGGAAGAGGAAGTCTACTCATAATTTCTTTTTGTGGAAGTCTGTCTTGTGTATTAGCGTTTGTGGGAAGTGCTGCGAAAAATCCCGTTTTCATATAAACTAAAATTAGTATACGTGCCCACACACACATACAATACGGCGCCTGGTGTGCATTATTCCCATCCTAATCAAATGTCCTCTGCTCTCTGAGTACTAGAAAAAGATTACATGTACACACAGAACAAGCTGTATCATAGTGTGGTTTAAAATGAGAGATTAATTCATGAACAAGAGATATTTGGTGGCGGTAAAATTTTGTTACTGTGCAACCATGAAAAGAGAGGCAGGCTAAAATATTTAACATGTTTAACTAAAAGACATGGCGTAGCTCTTCTTTCCTATGACTCCCAACAAATGCAAAGCTGCAATAACAAGGCAAGTTTATATATCCTTTGCAGGCAAGTAAAACAGATTTAAAACAGATCCCAACATGAGTTAAAATGAAAATGGCATTAAATTGTACCTTTTAATAGATATATTTTATTTTTCACTGTTTGTATAGCTAATGATACTTTACTCATATGGAAATAAATGGTGAAAAATGGGAAAAAACACCTACCACACAATGTTGCTACTGGCGAGAAAAAACAAAAATATAGACCAAAAACACACACACATAACTTTATGTAGCTTGTACAATATTAATAAGAATATGTAAGGTTTCTATGTTTTATTGCTAAAGTTCATCAACAAAAACTCTCAAGAACAAACAAAAAAAGCACAACTAAGTTAGTACTTGTTCACATTTCCTTTTAATTTTTTCTGAATAAATAAGAGAAAGAAATTCTAAATGTAAAAAGCAATTTGTAAACATTTGATGTGATGCAATTCATCTCTGAAGTGGAGAGCCATGAATTTTCAATGCGGGTCAAAGTTGTGCTAAAAAAGACAAAGATGCAGACACATCGTCCCTGTGAATTTCCAAAAAGTAGTTGAATTCCATTATCTATTCAACTCTAAAAAATTTGCGGACCATCGTACAAATAATTTATCACCTTACTATACTCACAATCTTAATGCCTAAAGTTCCATTCTTTATTGACATCAACAAATAAAAAGAACTTTATTAGATCAGCTCAATTTGTTATTACTTAGGATGGTAATCTAGAAGAATTAAGAGAATTTATATATGTGTGGGGAGGTTTACATATATATATATGAATATATGCATGTATGAGTGGGGGGTAGTATATCTGTGTCAGTAAATATGTGTATATGAGAAGATTTACATATATAAGCAGATATGTGTGTGTTGGGGGGGGGGGTTAATTGGTGTTTTACGCCGTGTCAGCGCTAAGGCTATATTACGGCAAGCAGCCAGCCCTGTAAACAGATTCCACGTGCAGAGAAAGATCAGCGTGCCCGAGACGAGAAATGGTGTGTTGGGGGGTATTAGATAAGTATATACAGTGATACCTCGGTTCTCGAACATAATTCGTTCCGGGAGGACGGTCGAGAACCAAATTGTTCGAGAACCGAAGCAATGAAACTCATAGGAAATAATGGAAACTGGATTAATTCGTTCCAAGCCCCAGAAAATGCCTATTTACTGGCCTAATTTGTATATAATATGTAGAAAAACATGAGTCTCACAAAGAATATAAGAAATAAAAGTGTTATTTATTAAAACAAAACAAAACAAAAAATGTACAGTACAGTAAATTGTGTTTCATTTACTGTACCTGTACAAACTTTATGGCAGGACGGGAAATGAATGTGGAGGGAGGAGGGAAGGGGGATGGGTTATTGTTTTGAAGGGAGACCTCTTCAATAAAAACAGAGGGTAACTGCTCTTCGGGTGTTTCTGTTCTTCTGTATCTTTTGCTGAGGAGAATCAGAATCTTGCTCTGCAGTTGCTTGTCTGATTTCTTTACGGAAGATTTGTCAATTGTTTGCTGTTTTTTTCTCCTTTGCAAAATTTTGCGGAAAGTGGACATAACATTGTCATTAAAAATGTTAACTGCTCTATTTGCTACCACTTTATCAGTAATTTGCAATACAGTACAGTACACACAAAGCGTGACTCTCTCCACAAAAGCGTGACTCTCTCTCTGCACTCACACTGATGACGCAAGCAAGGCGCGCTGGCCGAATGAACGCCATTCGGCTCAACTCGGCTCATCTCGGACGTTCGGATGTTCGAGTTCCAAATATTTGTTCGGATTCCAAGACAAAATTTTCTCGAATTTCCTGGTCGAATACCGATTTGGTCGAAAGTCAAGGCGTTCGAGAACCGAGGTATCACTGTATATGAATGTGTGTGTGTGGTGGTGGTGAATTCACATGTATACATAAGCAGACACAAGGGTGCATGAGGGGTGGTGGAATTTTAGATTTATAAATATGCAAATATGAGTGAGTAGGGGGAAGTGTGTGTCACAAGGTATTATATATATATATGCAGATAAAATTATGTGTGTGGGGGATTATATCTATAGGCAGATGTGAGTATGTGTGTGTGTCGGGGGGTAATAGATAAATATATATATGCAGATATGTGTATGTGGTGGGGGTTACATAAGTAGATATGAGTGTGTGTGTTGGGGTGGAATGTTATACATATATACATAAGCAGATATGAGTGAGAAGGTGTGTGGTTGGGGGAGTTATATATAAGAAGATATGAGGCTATGTGTGGTGGTGGGGGTGTTACACATGTAAAAAAAAGCAGAGGGCGGGGGGGGGGGGGATTTATATATCTGCAAATAGCAAATATGAGTAGGGGTGTGTGTGCGGGCGGAGATTATATATATATAAGCAGATATGAGTATGTGTGTGTCGAGGGTATTAGATAAATATATATAATCAGATGTGTGTGTGTGTGGGGGGGGGGAGATTTACATACATATACATAACAAGATAAAAGACTGTGTGTGTTTGTTGGTGGATTATTTATATATATGCACATATGAGTGAGTAGGTCTGTGTGTGTTAGGGGTATTAGATAAATATATATGAGCAGATATGAGTAAGGGAGGTTACATGTATAGATATATGAAAGCAGAGATGAGTGTATGTGCGTGGGGGGAGGGGTATATACATATAAGCAGATATAAGGCTCTAAATGTGTGAGTGGGTGGGGTTTATACATGTATTCATAAGCAGATGTGTGTGTGTGTGGATTATTTATGTATGCGGATACGAGTAGATGCGTGTGTGTCGGGGGGCATTGTATATATGCAAATATGAGAAGCGTGTAAGGGAAATTATATATATATATGCAGATAATAACAATAATAATAATAGTAATTGTATTCAGTTTTTTTTAAGAAGGCCATCTCGCCCACATCAACATCAAATGGCAGACAGTTGGTAATCTCCCCTTATTCATCACCACAATAGAAAAAAAAGATTCAAGGATTGTTCTCTCCAAAAAATGGCATGTTTTAGTATCTTCTTCGGATTACTGTCCGATGAAAAGAATAAACGAGATGACGATAGGAAGTAGCCTTCCTTTGCCTCCACTGACACTTCGGGTTTTCGCCGCTTCTAAAAATAGCAACGGGTGTCCCCGATGCCAGTCGCTGGAAGCCACTGGAGGCCGACCAGCGC
Source organism: Pomacea canaliculata (assembly GCF_003073045.1). Taxonomy (NCBI): domain Eukaryota; kingdom Metazoa; phylum Mollusca; class Gastropoda; order Architaenioglossa; family Ampullariidae; genus Pomacea; species Pomacea canaliculata. The sequence goes on from NC_037593.1 coordinate 25,248,844, forward strand.
TCTGTGCATGCGGAATCCCAACAGACCCTAAACGCGTCTAGGTCTCGAGTAGCAGGTAAACGGAGTTGTCCTCATTTGATTACATGCACACGGGGCCAGGTGCAGAAATTTTACTTGACTTAAACGTCTTCACCCACTTTTATTTCATGTGAAAGACCAGATGGACGTTAGCTGCAGGGCGGACAAACGTTTTCCTGTCTCGAAATCAAATTTATTTTGATTCACTAATAAGGTGACCAGACGTTTCGGGAGCGAAAGCGGGACGCGTGCCCAGAATGGTGACGTCACCGACAAAGTGCCGCAAAAAGTGGGGGGGGGGGGCCTTTCCTCTAACTTTGCCGAGTAGTGATGCTTTCAAAGGCAGATCTGTCCACGCCACTATAGTATCCCATTTTTAAAAGAAAAAAAAAGAAAGAAAAAAAAAGCCTTTGTTTGAAGTTTCAATATAAATATTCCTACCTTATCTCCCGCTCAGCCAACTTTGAAGACGTGAGGGGAGGCGCTGTAACATATTATCGTGCTGACGATGGTCCGGCACCTTCGTCATCTTGCGGGGCTGTTGCTCCGAAGCCATACTTCATTGACGCATGAATCTCCTTGGAAAGTTTCGGTTCTTGCAAAATAGTGTCATAAATTTTTTCACAAGGATTTCCTGTATTTTGGGTCTCAAAGTTGCACTTCACAGTTAAAAGTCCTTTCAATGTTTCCACCTTTAACTGTGTCTTTTCAGTGGTCCACATGGCGTTCATTGCAGAGAATACTCTTTCAGTAACTGCGTTAGTTCCTGGTAGACACAGAACAAACTCAACAATCTTTTCTATTTGTCCACAGGGCACACAATTTTTCTGAAAATTAAAAAAAATTTCAACCCATCTATCATCGATGGTTGTCTTCTGGGAATTCCAATCTGAAATCTTGTCTGAGGAAGCGAACTTTGCCACATAATTAATCTCGTCAAATAACTCATTATCGTTTATCTCTATAGGGGGAAGTTTTGATCCAAATAACTGAAGGCTTTCTGAAACGTTTTCCCAGGATGGAACATCTTTTAGTGCGATCCAACCGAAAGCGTTGACATTGTCAAATTGGCCGCTTCTCTCTCTGAGATATTCAGCACAAGTATCATAGAAGTTTACAATTGTCGCAACTACATCAGTTCTTCTAACCAACCCGGCGTGCTCCAAATCATTAAGTCGCACGCATACTTCGTTGGGGAGGAAGCTTTTCGCACTTCTTTCCGTGCATTTCTGAAGCAACTCGTCAAGGGCAGAAGATACTTCAAGAGCACTGACAGTCTGTCCCTCAATACGCAGAACTGTTGCATGGAATATTGCCGCAATGTTGTGTACAAAATACAGCCACAATTCAGCACACGGGTTTTCAAAGAAGCTTTTGATTATCGTGGGACACTTCTCTTGAGACAAGAAATATGATTTTAAACCAGGAAATAACTTGAGTAGTCTATTCACCGCAGGCATAAGAGATAACCATCTGGTCTTTCCATATCCCAAAATTCTGTTGTATTCTACATTGGCAAATTCGCAGAATTCTTTTAAAGATTCCACGCGAACGGTGTAGATGTAGAAGTAATAGTAAATTTTTATGGTTATTGTTTCCACGTCTATTGGTAGACAATCTGCAGCAGTTTGTATGGCGTTGTGTACTATATGGGCAGCACAGCCAATTCCTAACAGTTTCTTGCCAACACCGACAGAATCTTGCAATTTTGCAAAAACGTTATTTTGTCCTCTCCGTTTCAGTCCTCCAAAATTAGTATTCGCATTGTCGGCGCAAAAACCTACAATTTTTTCTTCCAGTCCATGTTTTAGTAAACAATTTGCAATGAATTGGCATATAATCTCAGCAGTTTCTCCTGGAAGTGATTCTATTTCCAATATTTTAATTTGCACTCCCGACAGTGGCACAAAGTATCGTATCATCAGCGGAAACAACTTCACGTCTTTGTGGTTCGAAGCATCCGTGAACACTGTCACAAAACGGGCATCACTCAACTGCTTCTTCACTTTATTCATTATAAAAGGAGCCAAGACGTTTGTAACGATTGCTTCACATTTGGTTCTTGCACAAGTGAATTTGGGATCATACATTTTTTGAAGCAATCTCGACGTGCAGTCCATTGATCTGAAACTGTGATTATGGAAAACTGTATGATACGCAAAAGTACCTTCTGCGGCTGCTAACTTGACTTCTTGATCGCCAGGTTCAACATTGGAGAAGTACCTTGTGATAGGCTTACTAGAAGCTTCCAACTTCAAAGCGTTCTTATGACGATCCGTATTCAGGTGTTTGGTTATATCACTGCGCCCACCATGTGCGACAGAAAACTGTGATCCACATTTGTCACACCGCACTCCACCGTCATTCTTGATTCCTCTTGCCTTCTTTATAAATGGGAATTCGGCCTGTAGGTCCCTGTTAAACGTCGATGTTCGTTTCGTCCCCGACATTGTTCAGTCACTGATCCGTACTCAAAGAAAAGGATTACTGGGAGTGAATAAAATGCCGGGCAGCGGAAAACACGCGGAAGGACGAAATGCCGAGAGATGAGGGGAAAGGTGCTGACGTAGGCCTGGTGGGATGGCAGGGTATCTGATGTACCCGGGACATCGGTTATGGAGAGAGGGCCCGGCCTTGGTCAGTAAATTGTTTTCCTTCTTTTTCTTTTCTCTTAAAGAAAGGTCTGAAGAAGGAACACCCAAGCATTACACCTGCAGATCTGCAGTATACAATTTCCAGGCCGAAGGTAGGCGGGGCCGTCGGGGTGGCGGGCCAGGTGTCAGAGGGCCGCCGGACACCCATGATTTATCGCTCATGAACCGTCTAGAAGAACGTTTGTACACTGAGGTCTCTGGATTAATGTGCCACTTGATAGTGGTTGGACTTGACAGTAGTCAAGGGATGGGTATGCTACTGATGTATGGCCACTCTGTGAATGGAGAGGATGGGGCCCGCCGTTGGCACTGCAACCTCTAAGCCCTAAGTGAGAGATGTCAAAGGAGCTTGTTATTAGTTAAACACAGTTAAACTTTCTCAGACAAAAGTGTTCTTTTCTTTGGTGCGTCAACTCCACGGATCTTCATGTGTGTTTTCTCTGCTGCTGTGTCACAACTACACGGACACAGTGAAACTTTCTCTTCCCATCTCTCCATCACAATTTACCAAGCAAACCATATTAATCTACAGCTCTACATTAGGGGTGGGATAAGTACGGCCTGTGGATGCCTTTGGATCGTCATTGTCTGCCAAACTGTGAAATGCACTTGTTTTCACTTGTTTTTAAATCAGCCTAACTTAATTTGCTAAATATTTATTATATCAAGTTCACCAGAGTTAGAAATCGGCAATCCGTAGCATTCTAACACAGACAAAGTAAAAAGATAAAAAAATAATAACAGGCTGACATGTCTGATGGAGTCGTTAGAGGGTAAAGGGGACGGATGCCTTCAAAGGAAAGTGAGCGACTTCAAACAGCTTCACTTTACACAATAAAGTCGAGAGTTGAAAGCCATTATGCACTCATTTGTTGTCCATTCCATTGTAGTCACCTGCTGGCGTGGGGTTAGGAAGGGAAGTTAATGCCACTGGGAAGTGGGGGAACTCGGACAACCGTAGGCAAAGAAGCTGACACCTCAAGCGGGACGATCAGACGACCACCGGCGATGTACCAGCGGCGCGTGCAATCAGATATCGGCCGGCAGGTCATTATCGTCACGGGTCAAACACCGGAGCCCGCATAGCAAGGAAAACTAAGTATAGGGATCAACAACACACCGCCCAAGCCAAAGGCGCAGATGCGAATCAGTGTACGGTTATCAGATTTTAAAGACATTGCTGGACTTGCCAGAAAGCGGGACATTGGGCGTCCCGCCCGGACATTTTATGAGCAGGCGGGACACGAGGTCAAAAGCGGGACTGTCCCGCCTAAAGCGGGACGTCTGGTCACCTTATTCACTAAGTCTATTGCCATTTCAAGTGGGAAATCGAGCAAACCAAACAAACAAACCAGTCATTATTATCATTTTATTTATAAAAGAGCGTTAACAAGTTCATAAAAATTCGAATTGGTTTACTGGTACAATACTCGACTACGACATGCACCAATGACAACAAACTGCCAGAATCATCTTCATTAACACCATCTCATCATCCCCGCTTCCATACAGAGGTGTAGTCTAGAAAGGTTTCTTGTCATTGACGTAAACGATCGACCTTTGAACTAATCTTTTGGCAAGTTGGTGGAATTATCCTCTCGGGTACATCTTTTTCGTCTACCATGTTACAGTTTAAGTACAGATGGTTTTTAATTTTAAAGCTTGACTATTCGAAGGGAGAGAAAAAAATGACTCTGAGTCTGCTTTTCAGCGGCCAAGGTTGCTGAACTACATTTTGGCAATAATAATAATCATAATCATAATAATCATAATAATAATCATCATAATAATAATCATACTAATAAAGATTTATATAGCGTCTTTCGATGTCAACCCATGTCAGCCACCAGCACATGTCCTTAGGGAAATAAAACATTTGTTTGCTACACAAACTAACAATTTACTATGAGAACATTACCTATAAGGTCTTATATTAAATGAGTTTTAGTAACACACACACCTTTTTATTTTGCTTGCTTAATTATTTATTAATACAATTATTGTATTTTTTTATATTTCTAAGACATTTGTTCTTAAAACTTATGTTTTTTCCGATTGACAAAGAAATACACTTTGGACTTTACTAGATCACAGTTTGTCATTTCATTTAATGTTTCCACCCTTCTTGGGGAATGTTTCTGACGTTGGCCATTTTTTAAATTGTCTGAATTCCGGCAAGTGAGTCTCCAAAGATGAAAAACCCAACTTACTTCGGCAACAATAAGCACACTGCTAGCAAAAATTGCTTTGAAATTTCATTGTAAGATAAAATATGTTGACTTTGAAGCAGCAGATAATGTAAAATAGTAAATAACATTATTTATCATACTATGTCATATGGACCTAGTACTCTGGCTGCCTGTAATATTCTCGCCTGCAATGCAAAAAAAAAAAAAAAAAAAAGGCTAATCAATTTGACTCAGTTTATTATGATTCACTGACATTTACTTTCACTTTTGTCTCTCTGCCAACCTATGTACATAAATACAAAGGCGCAATTCAAGTTGTAAAAAGCAGTACTAAGGAATATGGGAATCCGACAGTTAAAAAGCCGAGTGTTTCAAATGAAAAGCAGTTGGACAGATCCTACATGAACTGAGTAGAAAAGAACAATAACATTGTGCTCCTTGTACTTTAGATATGACCAGATACTACACCTATTTACAACAAAGGAAAAAAGTGGAGCTGAGACAGAGACATGAAAGCCCCTTGTATACGGTTTGTTTATATCTTTTTACCTGCTGCCTCTTACATCTCGCTCACCATGCATTAGTGAAAGCGAACTTCAGAATCTTTCATACAACATTTTTCGTCCCCTCACGTAATTAACCAAAAACGTTTTGGGCAAGTTTTATCAGATATTAAAATAAATTACTAAGAAAAGAATGTGAATAACCAGCACAAACTGCATCTAGACCCTTGCCGATATGTTTTTAGGAAAATAATTTTGAAACAATTAAGCATTTAGACTTAATCACAAAAACCAGACATCATCAGAGTGATCTCTTCCATTGTTGTATTTTATTTTCTTGTACGAAAGGTTGTGGTTTTGGCATGAGCATTTAACAGGGAAAAAAAGCCTCATTCAAGTCATCAAAGACTGGAACAACATCCCGGTATTACTCACCAGCCAGCCAACTAGGAGCCTGATGAGGGTTTGATACACCAATACCATCAGGATTGCTACCAAGTATCGACTGTAAAAGTTCTTCTTAGTTCTGCTGTACACATGCAATATTTGGTCTTCGCTTGCTAATGAAAAAACTCATGCTTTCTAGATCTTTTTCCTGAGAAATATAAACTCCGTGTTTACTACCTGCGATCACACGATCAGCAAATTCGCACAGAAAAAATGTTTCTTCTGTAGTAGGCATCTCACATGTTCTACCAACAGTATGACTGAAGTTTCTGGTTTAACCACGAGACTCACAAGACCGTTCTCTAGGGACCCTGAAGATTTCACAAAGGAAGAAGTTTGTGAATTTAAACCAGCAGATGGAAGGACATTATTTACTTGTAGCCATTGCTCAGGAAAATTCACTGTGGACTTTGTCATCTGCTGCCATTGTGAGCATTCTACAAACCGATAGGAAACAGTTTGAATTTGGAAATTACTTTTAGCTACCGGGGTATTCTAATCAAGCTGAAACAGTCTGCTACCCGAACGGTAGAGTTGAATACCGCCCAGTAAAATCTTTCTTTCCAGGTGTTCATCGTATGGAGCCCCTGACGATAAACTGGTCTAAAATATTTCTGGCTTGGATAAGAGTAGACACATTGTTCTAAATTAAACAAACACGCTTTTACAGAAATTAAAAAGAAACTGAACATATATGATGCTAAAGAATAGTTTAGTAAGTACTTTTTTAAATTCAATTTCCAAAAAGGTCTTTTGTCTAATATTGGTTTGAGGACTTAGTCTGAATAAATGAAACTTACCTCAACTACTTCGTTGCTTGAAAATATTTTCATGTTTTTCGTTATTGAGTCACACTTGCGACATTGATAAAATGACACAGGTCTCATCTTCATTCCTAAGTTCCTGCCATGCTTGTTGGTTAAGTAGCCATCTCCTCAGTGGGGATTCCGTTTGCTTGCAATGCTAACCAGCAGGGTTCCCTACTCATGTTGGGGCAACTTTATTATGCGGAAAATTCACAGCTTGGAAAAAAAGATCCCAGATACTTTAGTCCACAGCTAAACACAACGAACGGCTTGTTTTCGATTTCTAGTTTGATTATTTCGATTTTGTATCAGACACGTTGCATGTCTTTATCTCCATTAGTGTCATCACAAGGGACTGTCGTGATAACCAGACAAGTTTCTTCCGTTTTCTTCGCTCTTTTTTGGGTTCTGTCTCCATGGCAACATAGTTCAATGAACTATTTTAACTAACAAAGTTTTAATAACTTGGAAATTTTTGTTGGAGTAGGGTTGTACGGAGCTACCAGGCACGACTGGTTGATTACCATTGTCTGTCGAGTGATTCTATGGAGCAGTCACCTTCTTAATTGTAAGTTTGATATATTTTATATTAACATTTTTGAATCTTCAAAACGAACGTGAAACCTAGTTCTTTCATTTTCATCTCTTAACATTCCTCTGATACACATCTACTGTGGTCTCAAGAGAGTGTTTTATAGATGATTGTGTTCTTAAAATTCGTCTCCCTGGCATCAAACTATGAAGTGTTGCTCTGAACTTGGAACCGCCAAAATAGTACACGATAAAATTAAGAAAGACTCCTAAATAAATGAGAGCCTCGCCAAGCCTAATACAAACCATGTAACAGCTTCTGTATTTACCTTGTATACTGAAATGATAGGAAAACCATGGAACGATTCTTACTAAAATTCTTGGCAAACTTATCAGCAGATATTTCACCGACAAAACAATCAGCATTTTTGTCACAGTTATTTCTTTGGTCGAGGCAGCAGACGAAACTTGTTTTTTCCACGAAACTACTTGCCAAAGCTGTGTTGATGTGATAGCGGTGGCAATTAAAATAACTATAGGACATCCCAGGGACAGGATATAGCCATATACTATTCCGTCTACAATAAACATCATCAGTTTGTTATCAGACTCGTAGTTTGTGATGTAAACATCGTTGTATTGTACTTTCTTGTCGTCGTCAAAGAAGCACATGATGGCATACTTGGCTGTAACACTTAACCTCATGAAACCGATGACAACGACGCTGACGACGATCAACGCCGCCATATTTTTAGTGCTCAGGAACAAGTTGGATCGGAGAGGAAACAACACAAACAAACAGCGTTCTAGACTGATGATGGTTGTCAGAAAGGTCGAACAATACATGAAATTATAAAACAACCATAAATTGTTGTTTACCAGAAAAGTGTACACAGGACCATAGTAATCTCTGGAATGAAACAAGAACATCTGCTCAGAGAAAAGCAGACAATAGAAAGAGATGCTGAGTAAGTCGACGATAGAAAGACTGAAGAAGCAGAGGTTGACACGATCATGGAGGCCGTGTTTGTAGAAGACGACGATGTTCGCCACATTAGTCAGGCCGCCAAAGAGAAAGATGGTGGGTACGTAGACAGCAGAGAGGACTTTGGTGACAAGGTATTCAATCTCTCGGCTTATCAGCTCCCCACCTCCACCAGCAGCTGGAAACGGCGAACAGAGCTTGTGGTCATCGCTGTGGTTGCCGTCAACCCCCCACATTGTGACGTCACCAGCTCCTGTGGTATTGTCAGTTATTGTTGTCGTCATACTTGTTGTGTCGCGGAATGTCAACACCAACTTTATTGCTTTACGGTCCCGCCATAGTTTAAGTCAACCTGAAAAAATTTTAAAAATCATAGAAAAGACATACTTTAATTAAGCAGATTAGTCAAAGTTTCCTTTTTTGACAAAATTCACAAGAAAGGAAACAAAAAAGAGAGCAGTTAGATTATTTTTTTCGTTAAGAACGTTTCCACTGAACATAGGTTGCTACGAATTTAAGAACAATATGAAGACTGAAACAAACATTAAGTGGTTACTTGCTTATACTCTCAGCACAGTTTGTAGGAGACCAGATATTAATTAAGAAAATGCAAATGGAAGAGTTGAGACACAGTACTTTATAGTACTTGGTCTTTGTCGATTTTCTTTGCAGATGCAAGAACACACATCCACACAGATACACATTTCACCTTTTTACAGCATCGATACGCTAATTTAAAAAAACAAACAAAAACAAAACAAAAACAAAAACAAACAAACAGAACAAAAAATAGCTTTCGAATTTCAAATTCTCCACATCTGCAAAAATGTGTTCATTATATTGAATGAAACTTTTATTGACTTTAAATGCTACTATTTAAGAATTCAGGATCAATAGCGTCATTAGTTAAGAAAAAAATTAGGAGACATAACTTTTTAATTCAACATTTAATTTGTACTAATGAGCAAGATACATATTTTTATTGCCTAATAATCTTTTTGTCTTTAATGCATCGTATTTTTTAAATGGAAATAGTTCTTGAGAACGTTCCATACTGAGCATAGCGCTCCCCGCTCACGAAACCGGCTGACACACCTAAACGCAGGCAAAAGTTGACAAAAACTAATAGACCAATAAAATAATTATTAAGACGCACACACACACACACACACGCACGCACACACACGCACACACACACACACACAGATAATTTTGGGGAAGCACAATTAAAATGAAATTGCTACAAAGAATCTTGATTTAGCGTTTCATGAGCACACAAAATTATCTGGAATATATTTTTGGGATTTTTCTTATCTTTGGTATACCACGCTTGATTTGTTTCTTGGTTACCATCAGAAGCTTTACAAGTATTTGTAATTAACTGTACTAAGTATGTTTAAAATACTCATCTCATAAGCATCTTATTGTAATGCTTGTTCGTTGTCAATTCTGTTCACTACAAAAATTTGTTTTAAAATAACATACGACAGTTTCACACGGATGGAAATCAGCGTGGATAAAGTTTAAAAGAGAAGTGCTCTCCGTGTCCTTCCTGTGTGATGGACGGAGTACTGCAAGGACCTGGACTAAGGCTGGACTCAGACCACTCAGAACCACAGTTGAGCAGATCTTCAATAGAAAAGCATCTGCAGGATCAGCGGGACCTTTACCACAACTTTAAAAAGCATTTGACAGACTCTGGCACGAGGGGCTATATATGGCATGTGCTGCAAAAAGTTTACATCGATATGGATAAATAAAGTTGTATTGTAGTTAAGATTTGTTGTTTCTGTTTCTGACACACACTGCACTAGGAAAGTGTTTTATATTTTATGACATTGACAGTTTATGTGACACGACCTTAAATGTTTACTGAAGGATATGTAACGGGCATTTGCCCTTTTTTTCTATTTTATTTAACAGAGAGGGGCTACCTGACTCACCAAAACGTTTGGAAGGTAAGGGAGCGAGGGAGAGGAGATGGGAACCGCCCTCATGTGAATTTGGTCCCGAGGACTTTGAGGTCTCTAACACCTTTCTCCCTCCCCAATGACCTAAAACAGTTGAGGGACGACCTTTACATTTGGCTCTTTAACAGAGAAAATGACGCATTTCCTGTCTGCGCACCTTGCCATTATTATAAAGTACAGTTAGTTGGAGCTGAAAGTAATTGCTGTTCAAAAATTGATGGAACGGAGTAAATTCGACAGTTATGAATATATTATATCATTTTAGGTGATAAGAGCAAAGAAAACTCGAAAACAGCCTTATTATTCCCCTCCCCACTTCTTTTTCAGTGAGATTCACAGTTGTTTCTCTCTCCACACACGCGTGCTCGCACACTAATGACCAAAAGTGCGACGTGTGTCTGAAACGTAAGGAGAGAGGTGTGACAAACATTTTATTTCAATTTCAAGCAACACACTACATGTAACCAATTCAAAGTACGTCCTCTCGTGTCTAATGCACTTGTCCATCCTTCTCTGCCTTTTGTCCATGCACCGTTGGGAGGATTCTTCATGGATGCCTCTCAGCTCCATCGTTACGCCCCTCTTGATGTCCTCCACGCCTTCAACACGGGTTCACTTGACGATCCCCATCGAGCCTTGGATCAAAGAACACATTCACATGGAATGGTGAACAAGGTAGTTGTTCAAGTATGATGTTTTTCTTGGTCAGGAACTGCAAGATGCCCAGAGCGGTGTGAGCAGCTACCTCCTCGTTGTGGTATTTCAAGGTGAAATTATGTTATTTTTATATTCATCAATAATCGGGGTGGTGCTGACAAGTATTATTAGGTTAAGTTAAATAGATAATTATTCTCTTCTCTAGGGTGTTCTCGTAAACTTCGACCGTAGCCTAGGCTACTTTTCAAACATTTGTGAACAGTCGTCAGAACCCAGAACCTTGTGCTTCCCTCAAAGACCGTTTACCCAGACATAACACCTCTGTAAACCAATCCATGCGCATCCCTTTCATTATGTGATTGATCTCAATCTTTTCAACAACTCCAGATTAATTAATTATGGCTGACTTTACGTCCCACTTAAACTTATCACATGTCATTTACTCATGAATGTTCGCCACGACTAACTAAGGAGAGATAAGGCCTCAGCATTTACTGAAACTTCTCGTGCACTTGACAATAGAGTTACTGGTGATTGACATCAGCCCTGAACATTTTCAAAAGTCCATGAAAACATTTCTGGAATACTCTAGGAAAAAAGTTGCACTCTACAGATTCTTTGAAGATATATTTTTCGAATGGATGGCATAGGCGCGTAAACAGTTTTTTTCTGCTATTCATTGTCTCACTCACAACCTATTTCTATTTTTTTTCTGTTTCTCTTGGTTAAAGGACTGAGGTAGCAGCCGCGGGTACAGAAAGGATGTTTTCATCAAGGTTTGCTGTATACTCATAATTCTGTTTTACTTCAGCTTGCAGGAGGTAAGTGCAAGAAGAGCAATGTTATGTAAGGGCAATGCGAGGGCAATGTGAGGGCGATGCGAGGGCAATGTGAGGGCAATGCGAGGGCAATGTGAGGGCAATGCGAGGGCAATGTGAGGGCAATGTTAGCAATGTAAGGGGAATGTTACACGCGAATTGCTGTAAGAGAATGTAGCGCGGGCTTTGACTATAAGGATGAAGCAGTAATGGCTGCTCTAAGATTTGTCTTCTACGATGTTACATGTGGTACATACACTAAAACACAGCATCTGCTGTTAGAAAGGGACTTCGATCTCGAAGTGATATTTATGAAATTTTCTAAAAATTATATTTTCGTATGTAATTGTATAAAGTACATTTTCCCTGACATAAATACACGTATATTAGACTTAGTTAATCGAAAGGTGGTTGAACTACCTTACTTTTGTTTTAGACGCACTCAGAAAAAAGCTTCTACCAGTGGAAAACGATTATTTGACAATCTAGAGCAGACCTGGGCAAACGCCGGCCCGCGGGCCGGATCCGGCCCGCCTCCTGTCTCTGACCGGCCCGCCCGCTGGCCGCCCACCAGTAAATATACTATATATACAGTATTGGGTAAAACTGAGTTAACTATATTAGTCCGGCCCTCTAGAACCATCCCAGTTTCTCATCCGGCCCCTTGGGAAAATTAATTGCCCACCCCTGATCTAGAGGGAAGCATGGTTTTAATTCGATTTGTACACATTTTCTAAGAAGAGTCGACTCTTTTTTCCCCCTTTTCAAAAAATATCTGTAATATTCTGTCAGGACGGGAAAATTGTTTGTGAATAGAAGTTCAAAACTGCAGTGTTACAAACATATATTCTTTATGAAACGAAATGATCAGTACGAAAAAAGGTTTCTGTAGTTTTTGCAGTCACTTGTTTGCCACCGTCCTCCATTGTCAGGATCTAAGGAAACGACAAGGGACGCCATTTTGCCTTCGATTTGCGTGGGGTGATTGGGAGTTGACTATAGCATAGTGTCTGACATTAATAAACTGTAAAACTGAGTATACCTTACTGTCTGACAGTGATATAACATTTTCAGCAGTTCTGATTTCAGTCTTCGACGGAAGCAGAAGCCGATGTGGACGGGTTTTCAGGAGGCGAGTTCAGAAGGCCGTGTGCTGTATGTGTGTGTGAGAGAGTGTGTTTTGGGAATAATCTATTTATATATATATATGTGTGTGGTGAGCACGTAGCTACTTGCATGCATATCTTACCCTGAGATTTTTTTAAATTGCGATTCTTAGTCGTGTGTCGAGTGCAAGTCAGCACATACCGCTGACTTCGTTTCGCCACCTACATCTTCACACAATTTACTGGATTTCCTCAACGATTTAGCAGATACTTTCATCGACGAGAATAGAGAATGGAAAGTCTTTCTGTATCTCGAACCAATCAAATAATACACGAGAAAATTAAAAGACGACCCTGCATTTAAGCTGATTTCAGCAAAGCTTATACAGGCTATAAAGAAATGCTGATATTTTCCGTTGGTGCTAAATCCAGGATCAAAGAGAGGAAGAATGGTAACAAAAACAGATGGAAGAGAGAAAATTAAGAACTCAATAGAAAGAACTACGAGCATTTTGGTGACAACCGTTTCCTTCCTGGAATCAGCCGTTGAGGTGAGTTTTCTCCAGGTAACTGTTTGCCAAAGTTTACAGGATGTGACTAGTGTAGCGATTAACACGACAAAAGGACATCCAATTGAAATGCCGAAGCCATACAACACCCCGTCTAAAACATCTAAAAGCACTTTATTTTGGATTCCATGTTCTGTTATGGACACAGTCATAAATGTCACGTTCCTTTTAATGTCGAGAGCGCAGACGACAACATGCTTTGCAGTCACAACAAGTCGCAGAAAGCCAATCAGAGGAACGGTGATTCCAAGGAACACGGCCATCTTCCTTGTCGTCAATAAAACCTTGGCTCGTAGAGGAAACAACACACAGATGCACCTCTCCACGGCGATGACTGCAGTCATGAACACCGAGCTGTTGATGAAGTTGTAGAAGACTAGCATCATGCTGTTCATAAAAAACGCAAAGACTGGGCCATACTTTGTGTCAGACTTGAATATAAACATCTGCTCCGAATACATCAGGAAAAAGAAAGTCAAGTAGATGAAGTCTACAACAGAGAGAATGAACAAACACAGATTAACACGATCTCGTAGGCCAAGTTTATAAAAGACTATTATACTCGCGATATTGCCTGGACCTCCAAAAAGATACAGGACTGGAATAAAGATGGCTGCCTTCAGCTTAAAGATGAGGAATTCTGTCTCCTGACTGAGCAAATCTTCACTTTCATCAGATTGCGACACGGAAATACAGGTCGGAGTAACATGGCCGCTAGAATTTGTTTTCTCCCCCCAAGAGGAGGCAATGAAGAGTGGAGTAGTGTCCTCTTCCTTTAGCATCATTCCTTTCTCAAATCTTCAAAACACTTTACATGGATTGTATGAACAACCGAAGATTATAGAACACATGTCTGTACATATATTGAGCCATGATAACTTTTTTAACAAGGTATAACCTCGGTAAACCCTTATATAGCTTTTTGGTGTAAAGAGTTACGTGAATGTAATGATTTCTTTCTTTCTACAATTTTTTTCTAAGATAAATTTAAATTACAGAAAGTAAATTAGACTTGTTTGTCATCATCTGACTGGAGAAGGCGCATTGATATTAATCGAAACAGAAACCTAAAAACCAAATGTCACAACAATTATATTTCCTGTTAAATAGAGGTTCTGTACGAACTCCGTTTTACTGTATAATTAAGTTGCACACGCACACACACACATATATATATATATTTCTTTTTTATGCTCACATGGTTTTCATCAGCTGAAAAATAATAGAAGACAACCACTTCTAGTAATTATATTCTTCCTGCTGTTTATATTCATACATGCTCATAACCTACAAGAGCATTGATCGTTGATTCCTTTTCTCTATTAATTAAAAAAGCAGACAAGAACTCAAAGCAAACACACACACACTTACACAGCAGCAAATTTATTCTCCATCTGCATCACAAAGATTTACATAAAAGGCCAGAAAATTTCTTTATAAAACAGTGGCCTACATTGCGAGATTGAAGGTGGGTCAGTCTGTTAAAGAAAATTTTGTCACAACAACAGAATACTAAAAGAAAATGAAAGATCCCGTGTACATCAACTTTTCAGTCTATCCTTTCTGGGACATCAACACACAGCAACTAGTGGAATCATGTCTCTGACCCAACCACTGCATCGCCGGGTAGAGACCGGGTGGTCTGTGCACCTTCCCCGACATGGCAAACGGCTTCCTTGACCATGAATTAATGTCAGGTATAGTAGAGAGCAATAAATTTAATATATATTGTCGCGAGTCGGCGATTGTGCTGTTGTCCGTGGCCAGCAGACACCCTGAACGGACACGTGACCTGTCACCCCGCAGTGGGTGCGGATGGTGTGTTTTATTTACCGTTTACTGCGTTTACTTCGCCCTGGCATCAGGGGGAATTTGCTGATGTTATCCCTTTTGTTTATTTTAATATCATCCCTTTTCTTTATGTGAATGTTAGAGACGCATGATATACTTGTTTCTTTGTTGTTCTTTTTGTATGAGTAAATTGATTGTTAAATTGAAAATCTAAAATTTTTTATTCCCAAAAAATAAGTAGAAAGTAAGTTTCAGAACAGTTACAAATACGAGAGAACGTAAAGCGAATTACCTGGTGCATAAAATTGAATGACTTTATAAACATCAGGAAATAAGTAGACACCATATCACCTGATAACGGTAGGGGATATAATTTAACAAATATTTCATTAGTTGAAGGGAGAACATTATTTCACACGCGATTCCTATCAGTTAAGAACCGGCCTGTTCTACAGGAACGATCATTCCATGACGTTGATGAGCTCCTGCAGATGCAGGGTAATAAGATGCAATAAGCGTATTGCAGCCAACTGGAATTATTGAATACAATCAACCGCACTGATCGACGAGGCAATCCATTGACCATCACCCTTACTAATGGAGCTGCGGGATAGGGAGGCGCCACTCTCCACGCTTTGAATTATTAACCTTGAGATTGATCCTGGTGAGAAAGTACTTGGAAAGTATCTGAACAAAATTTATTTTTTATATCCCTCAACTTTATTAGTCCACGTTGAAATTGTTGTTATTGCAACATCTCATACGCTGTAGATAACAATTGTTCATAGTAACAAACGAGTACCGAAATGGATGAGAAAAAATAAACGACGTACATCGTAAGAGATCACCTGCCAGTCCTCTCTTACCCTTGAGAGCAAGAGGCATTCTCTGAGGTTGGATTGGTTACTTGCTGTGGTGGGAAAATGCTACTATCTACAGGTGCTTTGGCTACTACGAGTGGAGCATGGGGGAGAATCTTAAAGTTAAACCTTTTTTTATTATTTGTTTCAAACTGTGTTAACAGTTATTTTTGTCTTCCGCTTGCGCTTACAATAAAACTAACCACAGCCTGACATTCCCGTTTCTTGTAAACACAAATAATTCACATTCTTCAACAGTTGTCCGATGCCGTTAGCTTCTTATGTCATCTGTTTCGAAATTATCACAACATGGCTAGACTGGCGTGTGTGTGATTTCACAAGTCTCTCACTGCTTGTTGGTGGGATCTTCAATAGGAAAAGGATTCTTTGTTGTGTGGAAGGTCAATTGGATGTAGAGGAAACAGTACGCTTGAAAACAAAAACAAACCATAACAATAAATAACTCTGAAATGTTTAACATTTCATTTTATGTATTGTCAAATAACTTTAAACATTTGCACTCTTTTGAATTGATAAACTTTTTTTAATTTCAAAATTAGTAAGGAGGAGAATGTCAGTCTCTTAACCAGTCATATTGGTATACAGTGGTTTCGGAGTACGATGGCTGTGAGGGGTTTAGCAAGTTCTGTAACACTTGTGCAAGGTCTGTCAATCAGCGAGTAGATTAGGGGGCAAATCAAGTAATAATCTGCTGTGACATGTTCTAACATTGTAAGTGGTGGAAGATAACCGAGCCGTTCCTATTTCAGCAAGATGACAAAAAAACGGCCGACATGACACACTGACTCTCATCTACCGACGTTTCACTTCGGTCGACAAGGTATGTTCTTATACTGACGCAACACTCCCTGCCTCTTTAAGAGGTTTTGGTATTACTATTTACCCTGACAAACAACTAGACTTGCATTTATTTTAAGCGTTTTAGCATCAGGAACTATAGTTGTTCGAGAAAAAAGTCATTGAAGTAGTACCATAACTTTCCGGCTGTTGCGGAGTGAGGTATTAGACATCCCACTTATCTTAAGATCAGCATGTCCCTGACATTTTCTGTGTTCATACCATAAAAGCTTCCTCAGAAGTCAGAAGAATGTGTAAAGTAATATTACCAGTAAGAGAAGCAAAATTTTCTGACTATTCTGGTGCAAGGCGCCGTAACGGATTAGGAGCTAGTTCGGGGGAAACCACACGGTTCTCCACTAAGGTAAGCATGTAATACGAGTGTTTGGCTGCCTGTTGATATAAGACATGCAACGTGTTGGGAACCTGGCTGCTGGTTTCACTTCTGTTGTAATCAAAAGGAGTCGTCGTTGTCCAGATCGCTCCAACACGCTTATCGTTCACCTCGCCCTCGTTATTTTTGACCTAATATCATTTATTGCCTCGAAGTTTCGTACATTATGGTATCCCAAAGTAGAAAATTTTGTTGTAAAAGAATTTTTATGAAACTATGCAGTTCATTCATAACATATTATTCAAGCGATAAATTAGTTTGTTCACTGTGTTCATCAATCTGCCACACAAATAACGCAACAACTGATCACTTACTGGACAAACGACAATTAATCTATAAACTTAGAGTAAACGTTTGAGTAAGAAGACAAACCTTTGTAATTGTCAGGCTCAATCTTTTTTTATAGTTGTCGGGCTAAAACTTTGTAGAATTTGTCATGTTCACGTAGACGAAACATGGTTAAACGGTTAAGAAGGGCTAATTATAGGTTAACAGTGGGTCTGCACCTCTTGGTCTCCTGTAATTGGAATTAAGAGCGCACTTTACATATGTTCTTATATGGCTGTATACAATATCTATATTGCAAAATGATTTTATATCGTTCATCCGAAATTTATACCTGTATTACTGTTGAAATGCTGTCTAAAAGTCTGCAAGAACTCCTTTAGTGCAAGGTGTTCGACACAACTCTTTTAATACTATTTTCTAACGGCATTTTTTGAAAGGCGGCTTGGGTCAAGGTTGACAGAAGTCACACCGGCAGTTAAACGGATGAATAGACAGAGTGTACAGTGTTACCAGTGCTCATCATGACCTCTTTGGTGAGCTTCGTCAGATGCCTAATGAGTAGTGTTGGTCTAACAACAAACACCAATTCCGGTCAAGGGAGGGCTTTGGCAGGGTATATTATCCTACCATGTCTAGTAGGCTGGAGAAGAATACTATTATTGTCATATTATAGTTTCAATATATAATCTTCTTTTTCAAGATAACCATTATCAACAATGAGGTTTCTAAGGACAGTTAATAAATTGATTTGTATCCAAGATCTTCCATAAGAGTTAGGTCCTCAGGTGTGAACGAAATAACTCGATGGTCACAATATTTCTCAGACTTACTTGTAATGATACTGACATTTCCAGAAGATGGGATTGTCCTTGCCGGAGTATATACCGATGAGCCAGGACAACCAGAATATGAAAGATCGGTTTAGCAAACAGCTCGTTAGAAAAAACATGAAAGTTTGTACTTTATTCTGTAGTCAGAATTTAGGAGCCAGTGTAGGACATAGGGACGAAGTATAATGTGCTGGGACTCACAATTTTAAAGATTGAACGTGCGGCATTATTTTTGTTAGTTTCTGAACACAGAATATTATGAGGACCATAATAAATGAAATTATTACATTATTTAACCAGAAGTTTCTGTGCGGAATGGAGGCTGGAACACGTAGCCTTGTGACCTGCTCAAAGCTAATATCATCGATAACATCAGCATCATCAGCATCCATTGATAGATGGCAGTGAAGGATAACACTGAGGTTTGTCAAATGTCCCGAAACACAACAGTAGAGTTCCTAATAAAATAATTTTTAGAATACAGACAGACGCAGGTGTCGAGTGAGCCAAACTAGTTTGTGACTGGTAACCATCGCACCTTTAGATTGTTGAATGTTAGACATGTGACACTCATAATACACTCCTTTATAGACTGGATAAGACTGACTTAGTGTTTGGTAGAAGTAATGTTGACATTGAGCAAGAACATTGAAAAAGCAGCAAAGGATACAGAGACAACGGATTACAAACTCTGATCCACAAACTGATTGCATTTTAAGCCAACAATTTGCATCCACTTCGACAGGAATTTGGAGACATCAACAGAGGTAATATGCTGAGAGCTCATTGAGCTAGAAACACCTTGTATCTGCACTTATTTATTTCAGCTGCAATCTAGATATAAAGTCGACCCGTGGATAGGACAGGCATATGAATTCAGATGGCAATATTGTTTGCCCCTGCATGTCCATACTCATTTAAGCTGATGTTAAAGATGAGCATAACTCGTCTGCATATTGTCCTATTTTGAGTGACAATATGGATGAGTACAGATTTTTAATAATAATAATAATAATAATAATAATAATAAATAATCTGTGAATGATTCACCAGTAAGCAGCTCACCAATAGGGCAGAAAGAAGCTGGCGCTGAAACTTAAAGATCCCTTCCTGACAGTTCCTGATCTTGTTTTGTGAAAGAAATCAGCAAAGCACTTGGCAGCAAGTTCTTGGCATTGGGTTGAAGCGGTGTGGTCAGAAAGATAGTGACCTAACAAACTTTTTCACTGTCACTGAAGAGCAGACCTGAAGAGGCCAGCTTCTCTTTCAGGATTTCTCGACGACCACAAACGCCGGCATGCCTCTAGAAATGTCAAGGCTGGACAGTAAAGATTAGTTGCGATTGAGAGTACAATTTCTAGTATTTCAATGCTATTGCAACGGCGTATAAGACTTTACTAATTAACACTAATTCACATCATCGAATTTTCTTTCACGTAAATTATATTTCGGTGAAAAACAATTAACTTAACAAACAGACTAGTTCTGAGTTGATTTAATTATAATTAATTTAAGATAACTGTCTCTGGTTCATACAAACTTGAAAGATACTTTGCGTCACGGTTAGCTTTTCTTATCTGGACGCCCTGATTTTGTGAAGAGCATTTATAAGAGAAGAGATAACTGGTGGCAATGTTTCCCTAAACATGAACGCAGCACAATATAGACGACAAAGAGAGTGATAAACCCAGGATAAGAACTAATTTCTGCACAGACTATACACTACGGAGCTAAGATATTTCCGACTATTTTTCCGTTGAGATTGAAGTTGTTAATAAATAATGGTAGAATTCTTAGAAAACAGACGGATGTGAGAAAGAGAAATTCCTAGAGAAAGGAGGACCAACATTTTGTCTAGTTGCATCTCTTTCCTAGAGTCAGCATTGGAAGCTCTTTCCCAAAGCGATGACTTGCCAGAGGTTTAGTGGCACAGAGTTGTGAGGGTGGGAGGCTAAACAATCGCAACACGACAAAAGCCCTACCTACGAGATGGACCCCAAAACACAAAACAAAAACCGAAAAGTATACCGTCAATAATAATCTAACCAAAGCTCTGTTTTCACGCCAAATTCAGAGAGAGAAGTAGAACACTCATGATGTTTCTTGCTTGATTTACATCCCTGAAGCAGACAGCTGAGAATCGTGCGGTGACGACAAGGCGAAGAAAAGCGCGATGACAGGTATGGCCACGGGCAATAAATACAGCCACGTATTTTTGTTTCATACAGATGTTTTGAGTGAGTGGGAAGAGAACGCACAGCGTCCTGTTCCAGCGCATAACCACAGCGGACATGAACATGGAGCTGTAGCCAACGCTGTAAGAAGATCATTAGTTGTTGTTCATTAAGAAAAGACAAAAATAACACTACTGTGTGGTGAGGCTTAAAAAAATTAAACAAATTTTTCAAAGTAAACTTAAAAAGCTGAAAGAGAGGTGGATGAAATCCACGACGGCCAGAGCAAAGAGACAGAGAGTGACGCGGTCCTTGAGACCATGTTTCCAGAAGACGGCCATGTTGGCTAAGTTAGACGGTCCTCCGAACAAGTAAATCACAGGTATAACAATGGATGCTCGCAGTTTAGCGAATAGTTGTTCTACTTCTGGGCTGATAAGATCGTCATTCTGGTTAGAAGTGAAGATGGAGATGCAGTTGTGAGATGTTAGTGCACCAGTTGTCATGGTAACGTTGAGGGCTGAAGAAGCTGTGGAGACTGGCTGCGTGAAGTTGGGATCCATATTCATTCTGCATAGGTTCTGCTCCTACTTTATGAGTAGAACAGGCCAAACCACGGTGTAAAGATGACAGAACTCTGTGGGATATTCATGCACCTATGTCAAGTCTAAATAGTTACCGTGGAAACTCCAAGAGAATGGATTTTATACGTATGAAGGAGGGCGGAGTTTTTAAGTCGTTAAAAACTCATTGGCATTTTCTACGTCTCATTATTATTTAAAACTTTCCCTAATATTATGCACACTTTTTATCTTTCTCTCCCCCTCTTTTTTTTCTCTTTGTTTTTCTCACACACGAGATAGTATTTTTTCCTATTACATGTACTTAAATTTTTTTTGTCGTTTGCTTTTTCCCTCCATCCCTCACTCGCTGTCAGTCAGTTACCCATTGATATTTAAAGTTACTTTTGAAAAAGATACGCAAGAAACAGAAAAAAATATTAAAGTCTTCAGCAAAGTCTGCGTATTGATAATAGAAACTAAGATACTGAAAAAATACTTTGGTAATCTTCCGTAACTTTTAGTCATGTCGCATAATTATTTTAAAAAGTAGAAAAGGTAGCACAGTGTGCCAATACTCAGATTATTTTATTATATTTGCAGTCAATATTTCTTTGTTCGTCAGACAAAATTAGTAAGAAAAATGTTTTTTTTTTACTTTCGGCATTTGTTCTGGTGTTAGAAAATGTTCACATTTTTTTTCCCCGGTTTAATAATTCTTGTGAATGGAATCATTTTAAAATTGTTTTAGCTTGCTCATTTGTTTACAAGATAAGTTTTTTTAATGGTAGCTAAACATATGCGTTCGGACTAAAGTATACGGATGATATCCATTTTTGCCCAAGCTTTATTTTAATTTTTACATTTGAAATGTTTTGACGGCGAAGTAAACCATATCTCTGACCGTAGGCAGGTAATTTTCGACAGATTTAGTTATCTTCACAAAGACCAGACAATGAGGGGACATTAATGGTTGGTGTGGTTACCTGAAAAATAGTTCTTCGATTTAAGGCCTACCCAAATCTCGAAACTAGAAGCAGGAGTGAGTACTTGTTTTGTCTTGAGGAACGACTGTGAAAGGACAGTGCGTACTGGGCTCCACGTGCCGTGTCCTAGACCCAGTGGACCACTTCAACTTTACTATTTCTTGAGAAGCCCATACTTTTTAGACAGTTGATGGACAATACTGCTTAACATTCTCGACAGTTTGAAGTTCAATCGGTCTCCACTTCCAGATGAACCTTCTAGAACAACATTCTGACCCGCAGGAGCTATCCAGAAAAGGTGATGAAAGTCTTGTAAACATTAATCATAAATCACGTGTATGGACGGTATATAATTTATGTAAGAGAGTCAATAAAATACTCCCGGCAACATTAAACTGATAAAAACTCTTTCGCCCATTCCCCCTCCACACCAAAAATAAAAAAATAAAAATAAAAACTGCGAATTAAAGAGAATCTCGTGCACACAAACGCATAAACAAATAAACAAACACACACACACGTACTTTTTACTTTTATAAAATTCAAAAAAATATTTTGGAGATTTTCCAGGCTCAAGATTTAAGAAAAATGTTCTTCCCTATTAAAGACAAGTTTTGGTTTGGGTCGAGAAAATTACACATTCGTATTTGCAAAAATAATGACAATAGAAATAGTTGTTTTCACTTTGTATTGTTATTCAACAATTACATCGATAGAAACAATTATTTTGTGCAAGTAATTATTATCTGAGGGTTTAGCTGATTTCGTTAGTTATTGCCGGTTAACGGTCCCAGACATTGTTTCTCTCTATTTCTTTCTTTCTCTCTCTCTCTCTCTGACACACATACATACGCAAACAGGTGAAGAAAAAGCTTTTTATTTTGCCTTTACTTGAAGCCTCAACTTGAAGGAAAGTATAGTCATGTGACCTGTGAGACGCCGCAGTAACAATTAAGTTGCTAAGGTTTCCTTGGTGATCTGGACTCACGCAAAGCTGAATTCATTACCCGCTGTTAGTTAAGATTTGCTAAATTTTTCACTGAACTTCCATCACTTTGACAGTTCATAAGTAAAGAGCCTTAACAATGAAATGTGATACACGATAAAATTTGTTAAATACAATATCGTAAAACAATTAAATTAATTTTGACAAATACAGTCACCAATCTGATTGTTTCTAACACGACTGTCTTCGCGATCAGTCCTTCGGTAATGCCTAAGGATATTTTCCCTAAGTCAGAAAAAAGTGATAATTCTTGAAATGTGTTAACCGGTATTTCAGTATTCTTGATTGAAAATTAGAATAGACTCTATCTATTCACAAATAGAAGTGGGGCCTCCTGAAAACACACGTTCACCGACATATGACTACCTTCATGAGTACTTGCAAATTAGAAGGAGGACAACTTACATGTTGCTGTAAGCCACACTTTGAAGACCTAAGGCTCACCATCAGGCTTCTTTCAAGCAAGTGTTGCCAGGTTAGTAAAATGTTTATCTGCACAAGGGCATGGTTGGCAGGACCAACAAATTCACGAGTCATAAATTACAACATCAGAATGACCCTTTGTTCTGAGAAGAGACTTTTTTAAACCCGATGTAGATGTGGGAAGGTTCCCCGAGTATTTTTTTTATCAAGATCATACCAATCGGTTTAGAAGGGATGAGGCAAAACAGAATTTAATGGAGCTGCTCGTGCGCTGGACAATGGGACTTCGGTATGATGACAGTGCAATGGCTGAAAATCTTAAGCTCTAAAAAGTTTATGAAACATTTCACTCTACATAAAAAAGCAGAAGCTGCACTATAGGGACTTTCTAAATATTTATTTCAAAAGGTATGCATGTGAATCGACCCTACAGAGAAAATGAGTAGGACCGTGCAGAAACCCAAACGGTTGGACGGCTCTAACAGCTCATTTTTTGTTGTCTGCGATAACACTTATGGTCCTCACTATAACATATAGTCTTGCCTAATATTTTGTCATCTTAAACGATTCAGTTGACAGTCCCAGACACGTGTGGAATGATTTTCTATATTGCGAAACGTTACTTAGGTAAGTCTCTCAGGTACAAAATGTATTTAATACTAAATACTTATTGGTATAACAGACTTATGAAAGGTGTTAATGCTGCCTTTATTCTTGATCTTCAACATGCATTCTTGCCAGTAGAAAGAAAGATTGTGTGATGAACTACCAAAAAATGTCGCTTTAAATCTGTGGACTAATTTTCCCTGAAGAATTCACTTTGTCTTCTAACGTAGTAAACATAAAAAAGGGTCTGACGAAAAAGAGAATTATTTGAGTTGTACAGTCGTTAATAGTCCTGACAACGATATACACAGATTCTGCAGAAGGCAGAATGCTTGGGAAAAATGTTAATTGTAGTTTTCTGCCATCACATGCCTGACACTGATGGCGCCGTACTCCATTGTAAGGATCGAGGGACGCAGCACGTGACGACCGTTTACCCTCGTTCTCAGTGAAATGTGTGTGTGTCTATGTAAACGTTTGTGATTGCTTTCCATCTCATGTCCTTCCTAGTGGAGTGTCGAGTGCATGTCAGCACACACCTCTGATGTCATTTCACCACCTACCTCGTCACACAATTTACTGAACTTCAACGATTTAGATGTTACTTTTTTTGACGAGAATAGAGAATGGAAAGTCTTTCTGTACCTGGAACCAATCAAATAATACACGAGAAAATTAAAAGACGACCCTGCATTTAAGCTTATTTCAACAAAGCTTATACAGGCGATAAAGAAATGCTGATATTTTCCGTTAGCGCTAAAGCCAGCATCAAAGAGAGGAAGAATGGTAACAAAAACTGATGGAAGAGAGAAAATTAAGAATTCAATAGAAAGAACGACGAGCATTTTAGTGACAACCATTTCCTTCCTGGAATCTGCCGTTGAGGTGAGTTTTCTCCAGGTAACTGTTTGCCAAAGTTTAATGGATGTGACTAGTGTAGCGATTAACACGACAAAAGGACATCCAACGGAAATGCCGAACCCATACAACACACCGTCTATAAGTCCCAACAAACCCTGATTTCTTACTCCATGTTCTGTTATGGACACAGTCATAAATGTCACGTTTGTTTTAATGTCAACAGCACACACGACGACATACTTTGCAGTCACAACAAGTCGCAGAAACCCAGTCAGTGGGATGCTAATTCCAAGGAACACGGCCATCCTCTTTGTTTTCAGTAAAACTTTAGCTCGTAGAGGACACAACACACAGATGCACCTCTCCAGTGCGATGACTGCGGCCATGAACATCGAACTATACAACAAGTTGTAGAAGACTAGCATCGTGTTGTTCATAAAAAACGCAAAGACTGGGCCATACTTCGTGTCAGATTTGAATATAAACATCTGCTCAGAATACATCAAGAAAAAGAAAGTCAAGTATACGAAGTCGACAACAGAGAGAATACACAAGCAGAGGTTTACACGATCTTTGAGACCATGTTTGCAGAAGACTATTACACTCGCTATATTTGCTGGACCTCCAAAAAGATACAGGACCGGAATAAAGACAGCTGCCTTGAGTTTAAAGATGAGAAATTCTGTTTCCTGACTGAGCAAATCTCCACTTTCATCAGATGGCGACAGAGAAATGCAGTTGTGGACGACATGGCCGCTAGAATTTGTTTTCTCTTCCCACGAAGATTCTCTGAACCGCGGAGTGACATCGTCTTCCTTTAGCATGATCCTTGATCTCTAAATACTTCACACTGATTAATGTGAATCTTTATGAAAATAAACATATGTCCTCCCACATGTTAAGACATCGTATATTTTAACAACCTACTCCTAAAAAGATTTATATAGTTTCGAGTCACGGTTTCAGAGAAAAGAAGCATTTGTTTCCAAGATTTTAATTGGAGTAAGTAAATCCAATTTGCGGGTAGTCGCTACATTGAGGAGGGCACACCCATATCGAGCGAAACATAATCCTTAAAAGAAAATGGTTCAAAAATTGTATTTCCTGTAAAACAAATGTTTTGGATATATTTTGTTTTACTGGCTGTATAATTGTGTTTTTTTAGATACCTTTTACCTGTGTACACAGATATGAGTATTGACTGTATTCTGATTACTGTAATAAGCGTATTGTCAACAATCATGTATTTTTGTAGAAAATATAGCTATGCATTGTAATTATCGTTAAAATGTATCTTGCTGTAATAACTATAAAAAAGATAATCTTGGAACAACATTTATCCGAAATTGTTCTCACTAAATGAACGCATTGGCTACACAAACACACAGACATATAATCCTTAATCAACTTTTTTCTCTTGTATTGATATTCTGAAAATCTTGGCATAAACCTTCATTAGATTATTTTTTTATATAAGCTTATTTAGTTTTAGTTGCTGATGGTGTATAAGGTAGGTTTATTTTTATCTTTCTTTGCTTAGACTTATCTTCTGAAATGTTATTTCTTCTCTTTATTTTCTAGATGTAAAGAATGTTACCTAGCAACGCCTGATACCTTTCCTGGGAAAGATCAACCACGAGTTGGTTTTCCCGTCCTCGCGTTTTCGTTGAAGTTTCTTCACGTGCGTTCATGCTGGTGTACAAGAGTGATATGGTTGGAATAAAATATTAATTCTAAAAGAAACGATTGATGATACAAGTCTCAATCAGCAGCTGTGTATTTATGGTGCACTGACTGGTGGATGGTGTGCAACACTATCAGATGAGGTAATCTTTTGCCAGGTGTAAACCACATCACAGAATAATCTGTAATGCTAAAGCTGATATGCTTTTTCTTACTTGTTACTAGTGTTGTTGTCGAGTTTGATACTAATCTCGGGCCTGAGAATGGACTCAGTCTAGCAAACTGGCATAGACATTAGTAGCTGTCTGTACATCCATTCATTATCACGATTATCTATGAAAGGAAAGGCTAAAGTATCGAAAAAATGAGAAACATCAGATTAAATTACTGTCTTCTCAATGAATAACAGCACGAAGAAACTTTACAAGTGGGAAGATGTGTTTTTGAGCATATTTTCGAAACAAGAATGTTGTCAAAGCCTTAAACTGAATTCGCTATTTATCATTAATTATTAGTTTTATGTGTAATATAGTAAACTAAGCTCCATAACCTTAATTATTCTATGCTTTTCTTTGTGATTTCGTGATGTAAATATATTTAAAGAAAGAAAACAGTGCAAATGTTATATAAAATCAAAACAAAAATGTCATTTCTTTCATAACCGTACTTTTATTGCTGCCATTATTAATTTCTCCATTGGTGATCGCTCTCATTTTTTTAGAAGTATCAAAGTATTGTAAATCCCTGACGAATACAAAGGTTTCCATGGGCCTCTAAGAATCCCTTATGGCAAAATTAAAAACATCACAAGCATCTTTGGTTTGGACACGTGACCCGACACAAATCAGTATTAGTAAGTAGTACCTTACCTCCGACCTACTGGACCGCCTCACACTCACTGATTATGGCAGTGATGTATTCAGTAATGGTTGTTATCTGTTCTGTATAGACAACACAGTCCCACGTGTTAGGTGTTTCCTCTATTACTCTCTACATCAGGGGTGGGTAACCTTTTCTTTTTGCCGAGGAAAATTGTTTTATAATTATAACATTATTTACGCACCACAGAAAATTATCAACTGAAATTTAAGTGTAGTGCCTCTACATAAAGTTTAATCCGTTCCACAACCGAGTTCGCATGTAAAAAAATACCCAACTCGTATATAAAGATTATTTTTCCCATCTATCCTGCAAGATTTATTGAATTTCGTGTCCCGCCTGCAGTTATGTTGGTTGAGCCAGACAGACGCTGGACATTGTGCACCCTGCTCTACATCATGCTGCTAAGAAAGTGTTTCGCGATAACATAAACGTGTCCCATGCAGAAGTTTACAAAATTTAATGCTGCAGTAGTGTAAGTTCTCGACATAACTGTTCATAATGAACATAGTCATGATTTTTTTATGAATAAAGACCGTGTGTGTGCGTGGGGGGAGGGGAGTGGAGTTGGTGCTTTACGCCGAGCCAGCAACTAAGGCTACATTGCGACAACACAGCCCTACAACAAAAGACACATGCAGAGAAAAAACTGCGTGCCCGAGACGAGAACTGAACCCAGGACACTCATCCTTCACTGAACTGGTGCCAGGAGCTAATCGTTACTCCACCGGACCGCTGTAGGTTGCTGCTAAATGAGCCTCACTATAGTGACATAATGTTTACAGAAAAAATACTTACTGAGTTCGTGCAACAAAGTGACAATTTTTCTACAAACAACAGATAGATATAATGAAGCAGAAGTATTCGGTAAATACCGTTATTATTACTAATTTTGAATAAATTGATTAGTAACTTTTTGGTTTTTGCTTTCTCAAAGGGGCAGCATCTGATCAGATAAATGCGTTTAATAAATGTTGACATTTTAAAACTTCTTGCTCTTTGTTTCTTGTTCCAATAACTTCTCGCACTGCTCTCCGACACAGCAATGGCTAAACAGAGACACTCTTTATCGGCAATGTAACTGCTGGTCGGTTAGATAACTTCGTCTCCTCAGTCGCTCATGAATCGAGTTAGTTTGCCATGGGGGCTTATTCAGCTGGTCTCTGCCCAAGACAGGGCAGGTTTCACCATAGATAAATTGTTGATTGTATCAATTGGAACCTTTACATTATGGACCCATATGGTAGTTTAGACCGATTGAATGGAGGAATTTCTTCCTAAGGACACACCAAAACATAGATCCGTGACATTCAGTACAAACACTTTAAAATACGACTTTGTATATCCAAACATGACCGGTTGGTGAATACGGGTTTGTGACAAGTTCGCCAGTGACGCCTTCAAAAACACTTGCATGTGAGGGATGTGTAATATGATGAGAATTTTGTTTGTTTGTGTTTTGTTTGTTTGTTTGTTTGTTTTTTTTTTGGGGGGGTGTTAGAGGAAGTGCAAATCTTAGACGATGGATGGCAGTGCTTTTCACAAGGACTTAGGTGGGTTCATGTTTGAAATAAAACAACTGCTGACATGATAGTTTAGTACTGTCAGTATACATGTCATCCGTTATTATTAAAGCATGGCATATGCAGCCGACCAGTCTAGCACTGATAGTATAGAATAAATGTCATCCAGCAAGATAAGGTTCGTAAAACCGCCGTCTCAGTCAAATGATTCACAAAATGTGCTTTTCATGTACTTTAGACCGTGTGCGGACTTTTTGCCGACGGACGTTTCACCGCCGGACGTTTCGGAGCCGGACGTTTTGTCGACTGGACGTTTCGCCGCCGGACGTTTCGGAGTCGGACGTTTTGCCGACCGGCGTTTCGCCGCCGGACGTTTCGCCGCATTATGTCAGAGAGAGAGAGAGCTTACTTACCTCTCAAAGAATGAAAGTAACTACTAGATTACACAATAATTCTTTATTTCAAACAAATTTTACACACAGACTTCACAGACAGTTCACTTTGATTGTCACAGATTATGCGCAACAGCTTTGAGAAAAAACATTGATAAAATGGCGAGAAAATGTGTGAGCTAACGGTTCACATGAGGAGGGATAGTGAGAGAGAGTTCACTGATACATTGATACAATGGCGAGAGAAATGTGTGAGCTAACGGTTCACATGAGGAGGGATAGTGAGAGAGAGTTCACTGATACATTGATACCAATGGCGAGAGAAATGTGTGAGCTAAGGGGCGTCACACACTTGACTTCGGCTAAATGTCACCTCGTGAAATGCCGAAATGAAGTGCCCCGCGCCGAAAACGTCGGCGGCGAAACGCCGGGTGGGCAAAACGTCCGACTCCGAAACGTCCGGCGGCGAAACGTCCGGTCGGCAAAACGTCCGGCTCCGAAACGTCCGGCGGTGAAACGTCCGTCGGCGAAAAGTCCGTGTACCCTTTAGACAAGAAAAGAAGAGTGTTTTTTTTTACTTTATTGGGGTTGAGGCTTGGTTTCTTGTGTGACCACAGCATGCTTGGATAGAAATGTCACAGCACCGGACGACAGGCAAGACACTCGTGACGGTGAGTAGTGTTGTGAAGGTAGGATTTCTTCAGTTAATTTAAAATGATTATTCTCACCTGAGTCTCCATGACATGTTCACACTCTGTTAAAGCTGTTTCAGAAAACAATCAGAACTAGGTTTGTGAGACGCTTGGTCCAGTTTTGCTCTGATGGTGTGTCCGCTTTTTGCTGAAAATATTTGTCCCAAGATATCAGCCAGCTGTTCTGAATGAATGACAGAAGGTAAAGCACAGGTCTCTTTGTCCTTGCCTAACATTTGACCCTTAGTCTTAAACAAATTACTGCTTGACTATCATTCTATTAAATACTGATTAATTCTGCAGACCATTTCCGACATGAAACATAGTTTAGTCAGGAACGTATAGACACGAAAACTAGAAAAAATTAAGAAAGCGAGTTTTATAGTATAAAAATGTCTAATTATAGTAGGGTGACAATAACACGTCTTCAACTACAAAATGCCACTACCACAGCACCAATTGACTAGTAGTAGCATCATAAATGCATGTGATATCCAAAATCATCAAGTTAAGGCACTCATTGTAGAAGGCGGGTAGGAATATTTATTTTCTCTTTCAACTTGCAGCAAGAACG
Organism: Pomacea canaliculata; assembly: GCF_003073045.1. NCBI lineage: Eukaryota > Metazoa > Mollusca > Gastropoda > Architaenioglossa > Ampullariidae > Pomacea > Pomacea canaliculata. The sequence goes on from NC_037593.1 coordinate 25,279,477, forward strand.
ACTCCCGTAAGAGGCTCGTAGCATATAAATGTTTGACAAACTAGAGGAAAGAAGAGATTTGAACCTGGAGACTAATAATCTGTAAAGATTTAACAACGTTTTTGTGTATAATAGTAAGATTGCAAGATAGTGTATAGTCTTTAATCAGTACCAAGAAAAATTGCTACCCGTAATTTGATACGCATTGTTTTATCAATTCTGTCTTCTATGATATTAGAATACCCAGTGTTGTCCATAGGAATGGGAATCCCATGGGAAACGTCCCATGGGATGGGATGGGATGGGACAGCACACATTTGTATTTCCCATGGTAGTCGATACTTGATATTGCAAAATAAATTTACTGTATTCTTCATTCATCAAGGATTTAAATCTTTCCTCTGAATCATCTATTGTATGATGAAGTGCAGGAATTATAGAACAAAGCCGAAAGTGGTTTTCAATGTTGTCCATAGGATTGTTAATACCATGGGAATCCCATGGGAAACGTCCCGTGGGATGGGACGGGATGGGACAGGCATAAATTGCCATGGGATGGGATGGGACGGGATAGAAAAATATGTCCCATGGACAACCCTGAGAATACCAGCGACTTACACCGATTTTCCAAAAGAAAAAAAAAAAGTTCAGCAAAGACATGGCTTGGTAGGTTTATGTTCTAGGCTAGGTTCAAACGTACATTGATTACACATCAGCCTATACATTCAACTGAATAGGTCCTCTACTTTAAGACTTAATCCAGCAATCTTTGAACGCAAATAAAGAGTAAAATGTCTTTTTGTACCTTGAGCCCATAAAATAAAACACCAGACAATTTACAGACGACCAAGCGTTTAAGCTTATTTCGAAGAAGCTAATAAAAGTTAAAAAGAAATTCCGATATTTTCCACCAGCGCTATAGTCACCTTCAAACAGTGGAAGAATGCTTACAACAACAGATGGAATAGAAAAAATCAAGAACTCTAAACAAAGAACGATAAGCATTTTAGTGACAACCATTTCCTTACTGGAATTAGCTGTTGTCGTCAGCTTTCTCCACTGAACTGTTTGCCAGAGTTTAATGGATGTGACTAGTGTAGCGATTAACACGATAAAAGGACATCCGACACAAATGCCGAACCCATACAACACACCGTCTATAAGTCCCAACAAACCCTGATTTCTCACTCCATGTTCTGTTATAGACACAATCGTGGAAGTAGCATTCCGGTTCACATCCACCGCACACACGACGATGTATTGTGAAGTGACAACAAGCCGCAGAAAGCCAATCAGTGGGATGCTGATTCCAAGGAAGATGGCCATTTTCTTGGTGGTCAGTAAAACTTTAGCTTGTAGAGGACACAACACACAGATGCACCTCTCCACGGCGATGACTGCAGACATGAACATTGAACTGTATATAAAGTTGTAGAAGATAAGCCTCGTGTTGTTCATCAAAAATGCAAAGGCAGGGCCATACTTTGTGTGGGATGAGAATAGAAACATCTGCTCCGAATACATCAAGAAAACGAAAGTCAGGTAGACAAAGTCTACAACTGAGAGCATAAACAAACACAGATTAACACGATCTTTGAGGCCATGTTTATAAAAAATTATTATACTTGCTACATTGCTCGGACCTCCAAAAAGATACAGGACCGGAATAAAGACAGCTGCTTTCAGTTTAAAGATAAGAAATTCTGTTTCCTGACTGAGCAAATCTCCACTTTCATCAGATGTCGACACAGAGATGCAGTTCTGGTTATCGTCGTCACTAAATGTTATTTTTTCTGTCGACGAGAATTCTGTTAACTGTGGAATGGTGTCTCCGTTAAACATTCTTCGTATCCCGTATCGTCAAACAGTATATGATATAACTATTAGAAATGAAAAAACACTTGTCGCCCACACATAAGATGATACATCAAGTACTTTAGGAACACACATTTATACAGATTTATATAGCTTGTTTCAGGGCGGGGTTATTCTATGCTTTACTGAATATACAAGTCTAGTCTGTACACTTAAAATGAAAAAAGTAAATTGAGTTTTCGTGTTATTTTCTTATCGAAAGCCGCGCCCGTGTTGAGCGAAACATAATCCTAATTGCTACAAGAATTATATTTCCCGTAAAGTAAGATTTTTAAATAAATTCCATTTACTGTCGCCGTAATTAACTTCTTGAGTGATGCTTTTTCCTGTTCACTTAAGTGATACAGCACGAAGAAACTTGTGAAGATGAAGTTCATAACAAGGATATTAACATTTAAAAATACCGTAATCACTTATTATAGTAAAATATTAATTCAAAGGGACTAGACACGGTCTCGACCATACAGTAACATAGCAACACAGCAAAGTTTTAGTTCATTCATGTTGTCTCCTTTTGTTATAAAGAAGTCCACGAGTGCCGTAAATTTATTTGAAAAACAATGCCATGTAAAATCATGTATTTGTTTGTAAATATTCGCTGCCATTATGGACTTCTTCATGAGCACTGTCTCATTTTGAAAAGTACGGATTTCACATCACTGAATAATGCAAGTGGCATAGCGAGTGTGTAAGAACCATGGACGTGTATAGGTGGATAGCTGTCTGTCTGCCGAGACCAACACTTAGTCTCTTGAGAAGTTCTCCGCTGTTAGTCTTGGCGAGCAGTAACAATGAATGTGACTAAACCGGAAGCTTTGTAGTCTCATGCCTCGTTTTATCGTTTTTTTAGGAGTTAACTAAAAAAATCGTCTGCCAGCAGTCCAGTAATACAAGTTCGTGGTAGGAACCTCTTGTGGCAAGAGTAGAGTGCAGAATCTTGTTTTGTTCGGCCACATTATACTCTAAGAATTGGTAAGTAGTACTTCACCACTAAGCTGCTAAACCTTCCCTCTTACTTTCTGATTGAGACAATAATGTATTCAGTAACATCATAATTAGCTATGCATCCACAGGACAGTGTTTCACAAGTGACTATTTCTATTTGTAATAAAATGCTTTCAACACATGTGTCTTCCATACAAGTTTGTGACATGCTTATTTATGAATTGTATATGAACTTAGACCTCTGCAGGTCACGGGTCATAGGTTGTTGCTATTTTCAGCTGTATATGGTCATTATAAAGATGTAAAGTTTTAAAAGGAGAGTTCTATTTTGACTTGATAAACTGTGGTGACCGGATGTTATTCTGGGAAGAGGACTAGGAAGGGTGCGGTCATCAGACGAAAAGTTTCAAACTAACTACTTCATGCCGCTATCGTTGTGAAAGACATTGTGAAGCATACCATTGGAAGCATCCCACAATTCATTTACATTAAGATTGCATTAAACTATATATACTTGTTTATTACACTAGTTTAAATTACAACATTCTAGTTATACCGATTGTGATCGATAATTTTTTTTCTTAAAGTTTGCATACATTGAATATCTTACACCAGATGTGTCCTTTTAGACTAAGCTTCTTTTTCTTATTGTAAAGCTTCGTAAACCTAAAACACTTTAGTGTATGGAAGATGGAGTATATTTACTCAGCTATGTTATCTTCTTACTATTTTTTTTATGCCCTTCGCCCCTCCTGGGGCATAGGCCATCGACGACAGTCACGTGCAGAGAAAGAACAGCATGCCCGAGACGAGAAATGAACTCAGGGTAGCCAACCTTTACTGTATTGGTGACAGGCGCTAACAGCGCTAACCGTTGCGCCACCGGACCGCTTATCTTCTTACTATATCTAACTGTAATAGCTTCTATTTAATATTTTTCTCCGCCAGATGCTGTTTAATTCTATCCAAAGAGAAATACAGAAAACGTGTCAAACATTTGTCGATATATATTTATATACACAACTGCCATCTTTAATTGTGAATTTAGAACAAAAAGACAAAAAGTATATTTCTTAAACATCATACCACTTTGATGTTAACAAAATTCTCTTTAAAACGGTCTGTCACCGATGGTCGTCTTTATTGTAGGTTAATTGGTGTAAATCTTGAAACACATCGCACCACCTCTATTTGCTTTAAGTATGCGATAAGAATTTTGTATACAGGAAATTCCTATGTGTGTCTAACCTCAACGATTTCTGTGTCATGCACAATTTAACCTTTTCTTAAACACTTTAAGCTAAATATCAACTACTCATAGTACCTTCATTGACTTATTTCCATAATTTAAAATCTTTTAGTCCTTAAATTTTAATTTAACACAATTATTTTTAAATATAGTAATCTTGAGATAACATTATATTTTAATTTCTACTTTATATCATCTGTAAATAACATTTCTCTTTACCATTCGCTCTTCAATAGCATCTTACAATGAAGTTGCAGCAGGACCGCAGGTTCAGACACGTCTTCATGCGGGGAGCTCACTCACCCAGTCAAGGGCAACTACTCGTTGACGAGAAAAGTGCAGGGGAAGGAATCAATAATAAATGTCTCTACTATACGATGGAGAACTTTCAGCACACAGACCTCCATCTGATTGATTCGCCATGTTCAGTGACTCAGAACTTCAGGGTGTGGTCCACGTCACGTACAATCCACGTTGGGGAAAAGACAAGAATGCAAAACTTTTGTAATAAATTAGGCTAATGGCTTGTGGTGAACTCTGCCAATGTAATTTGTTTCCTTGAAACTATTTTATTTCGAATTGTTTTTATCAAACTCAGATACACGAAATAATTTTATTCATCCCTACCAGACACAAACGTAAAGTAAGAAAAGGTTTACCAGTAGGATAGTCACAGAACTTGTGATGAAGGGATATCCTGAAAAGACAAGCAGCACGCCCCGAGAGATCTCCACCTTCTCTGTGCTCTTAATTCAATATGAAGTCATCTTTGGATGCTTGTCTGCAAAAATACAGAAACGATTGTGATGTTTAAAATCTCCTGGTATCGGTTCAAGTTTCTTGTTTGAAGATGTAGACCCTTAGCAGCTGTCTCTGCACTAGTGATAAAAGAAATATCTCTTTAATCTCGCATAAATAAAACTCCATTTCCTTTAGAATATTATTTAAATTTATTTGTTTTGTCTGTAGGGTTACGTGCGTGTAGAAGCCCATGTGGAAATGAAATATTGTGTGTGGGTGTGGGTGGGTGGGGTGGTTGCTTTGTATATAACAATAATTTATTATTACTATTTATTTTTCCCCGGCAAAATATATTTTCTGATGCGTAATACAAGTTATGATTTTGAATATGTATCTGTCTGTCTGTGTGTGTGTGGACATGCCTTTAGTGCATCTGAAAATGTTTCTCCGTGTTTGCATGTCAGTGCTAGAAAATTTATGGGTGAGTGCATACACATGTACAGAGAGATGGCGTACATATCTACTTACCCTCCACCTCCTGTGATCAACAAAGTGGTCTGATGTATTATTCTCTCGTAATTTATTTATTTATTATTTTTACTTAGAGAAAGCTTATTTTCTGAAGTATAATACAGGCTGATTGTATGAGTATGTAAATGTGTGCGTGTGTGTATATGTGCGTGCGTTGGTGTGTGTGTGTTTTCATCCTCTTCGTGCCTGCGTGCGTTCTTCTCCCTTAATGCATGTCATTTGAAATAAATTTATGGAGGAGTGCATAAGAATGTACAGAGAGATAGTGAGCATTTTAATGAACTGACAGCCCCTCACCCTCCCTCCACGTGTCTACCCTCAGCGGTTGTATCTATAAATACTTTAATCAAAACCTGCGGGAACTTGGATAGGAACCCCGGTCATAGAAAGCATCTGCCATGTTTCGTCTTCGTGATTAATGCTTTAGCGCAAATCCTCCTGGACAGTAGTCCATCTGGTAACTCCAGTGTCATCATCATTATTGTGGCCAGGTCTTGTACACATCACAATGAGATATCCGCTCATTTTTCTCAAACTACATTGGTTAATTCACACAATTGGAGCCAGCTTTCCTGTCACCGGATGCAGAGGCATAGAAGCATCTGATGTTACGAGGTCGATACATGAGGACTCTCAAGATATCTAAACTGTGATACGCACGTGAATTTAGCATACAAATGATATAAACTATTATTTTGGTCAATGCCAAGTAAAGTGTCTTCTTGAAGTTTTGTTTGCGTTTATGGTAAAGGTGGACGAGGTCAATGATAATGTATGATAACAACGGGACCTACAGGATGCCACCCCTGAATGTAACTACCGCTTCTACCCTCGTCATTCCAGAGGGCTGCGTCCTTAGTTCAACTTCTGACGGCTCTGGTTACCTGGGAAACCTGGAAATGCTGATAATTAAATTGAAATCAGCTGTGTTCATACCACTGCTTTTTTTGTTTGGTCCTCCAACTAATGTGATCAACATGATCGTCTTCTTCAAACAAGGCTTACACGATCGAGTCAATCTGTGTTTGTTCAGTCTCGCTATTGTTGACTTCACCGTTGTCTCCTTCTATTTTGTTATTTATGCAGAACACATCTTCATGTTTACTTCTCCTGACATGAAAGGTGTCGTGGACACCTTTCTTACTAACAACAAAGCCAAGATTTTCTACAGTTCCTTCAACGGGTCAATGATTTTATCTGTCATCATTGCCCTGGATAGATGTGTCTGCGTATTGATGCCGCTTCGTGCACGTACATTGCTGACGACAAAACACATGGCGGCCATCATACTCACCACAGTACCTGTGGCTTGTCTCCTCCGACTGGTTGTTACTGCAAAATATGCCGCAGTGTGTTTCTTTGACCCCAGGAGACAACAAGTCTTCATGGCCCTGTATGTCACAGACTACGCCATTAGGAACAAGGAGTTGCTGGACTTCATAGACGGAATAGTTTACGGGTTTATTATTGCCTTAGGATGTCCTTTAGTTGTGTTTATCGCCACTGTCATCACTGTTGTCAAACTGTGGCAGAGTGCTGCCTGGAGAAAGCTCTCGTCATCCACTGACACAAGGAAAGAAATGGCAGTGACTAAAATGCTTGTCATCCTGTCACTCGTGACTGTCATCTTGAGACTGCCGTGGATTGGCCTCAGAATATATCCACTGTTTAATGTGGAATTAAGCGCTAATGGGATGTATCGAAACCTGTTTCTTGCTAGTGCTAGTTTTGGTGAAATCTTCATGTGTGTGGAGTCATCCTTTAGCTTCATTCTCTATTACTCTGCGTCCTCAAAATACAGAAAAACTTGCAAAGGTTTATTTAAAAAGCGGTGCTTATCAAAATACATCGTTGGTATGAAGTGTATGTCGAGAAAAAGCTAAACTCTACATTAAGACAAATTTGGAACCTAGATTAAGCATTTTTAATGCATTTGAACTCCATCTACAGTTAAGAATTCCAATAAGCGGATTTTAGTTTGTCTAATTTGTCTTACGTGAATAATTATAAAGATAAAAGGTACTTGGTGTGTATGTTGCAATGAAGTGAATAACGATAAAACAGAAGACATCTGGTGTCTGAATAGACCAATATTTTTGAATATCTGTGACCTAACGGCATTTTTATCCCAGTTATGTTTTAAAGGAATCAGGAGCTTTTAAACTCTACTCAAAATTAAAAATCAAACGATAGGTTTAAGACACGATGCTAAGTGTAAGAGAAGGGAAGTTTGAATCATTTGCTTCGCTCTGGTGATTACCAGTAACTAAGAGATCATAAATAAATAAATAAATAAATAAACGTACTAAAACACACATCACTTGGGAAAAAAATTCTATAGAAACCTGTCAAATACTGTTCAAATGAGCATAATTAAAAAACGGTGATAAATATAGAGGAAGTAAGGAAATATTCCGTTTTATTTTAAGAAGCAATGTCTCTCAGACTTTGGTGAATATATACTTAGTGTACAAATTAATTAAAACATTGGTCATTTTTCGCGTGTGACTAATCCGTTTTATTAAAATCTATACATAGTTTAGCTGTGGTTGTTTCTATTCCATGACAGGATGTTTACTTTGTAACACGGAGGCTAAACTTTCATAGAGTATGTAATAATGTTGATGGAGTCGTAAGTGATTGTATCATGGTGGATTCAATGTCACATCGCATTCAATTTCTGCTGAAGAATCGAGCGGGTCATATCGTGTACTGATGCGAGTATATTAATATTATTCCTACAAAATCTTGAGGTCAAACTGATATTTTGCTCTTTTTGGGTTTGTTTCAATTAATTTGCACTAGGGTGTAGATGAAACAAGTGTAGGATCGCTGTAGAAAAGTCAAGAGAATTTAAAACATCACGGGAAGGTTTAGTCAAGCAAAACGAGATGTAGGGGCCAATGCCCTCGCAAGGACCTGATCAAACAACAAGAACTGGAAGCCTGTTCATCAATTTATGTAAAATTTGTCAGTTTGTATGAGAAACTCGATTTTCGTCAAGAGAAACCAGTTCTGCAACTTTACACTTAAGCTTTTGCAAAAAATACCATCAGAAAACAGTTTTGGGCAATTTTTTTTTACATCGTTTCAAGAAGATTCAGTATTTTGATGATAATAAAGATTTATTTATTCCTGACTATTTAAAGCTATTGTCTCAGCAGGAATCCTAAACAACGAATATGAGAAAATGTTAAATATTTTTTGCATCCTTCGAAAACTGCGTTTCATAATCTGCTGCGGCTGGAAATTTCCTCCGCGTGATTTTGTAAGAATTCTGATGACAGTCCTCTGGCATCAATAAAATGCTTTTTTGTTGAAAATCGTTATTCGTTGCATCAAGCACTCAAATGTTGCATTAGGCGCTCGTGCTTGGTATATACTAGTTGGAGGATCCAATTAGGAGACAAGTAAGTTGAATATTTGAAATTTGATGGTTAGGCATTGAATCGACACGGGGGAGGTGTGGATGGGGTTTGGGGGTCACAAACCAGTGAAGCTGCCCCCACGTCGTTTACCTTGTAGACAAGATATTGAAAGATAATATTAAGCCTAGCCACAGTCCTCTGTCTGCTAATGTTGTGTTAGTGAAGAAGAAAGATGAGTTGCCCAGAATATTCAGAAGGTGCTGTAAAAGAGAAGAGTGTGGAGCAACTCAAGGTACTGACTCGTGCGCATGCGCGTGGGCATGTTGATTTATGTCACGTGCTACAGAGAAGCCAGTAAATATACATCATTTTTTCAACTTTTTTATTAAAAGACTTTAGAGAACTTTACAAAGGTAAATCACATTTCTTGTTCGCTATGTTACACATCACTTAACGACTTTGTTTTCGTGTCTTGGCCATCATAAAAGGAAAGCACAAGGGTCAGCACAATCAGTTTTGTTCAAGACATGGTGGTTTTCTGACAACAATAAAATAGATGTATGGTTCATGTCAAGAGCTCAATAGGTACTACTGCATAACTAAACGCGGAAGTTTTTTTTTCTTAAAAGAGTTATTGGAACTGGATAACAGATATGAACATTGCATAAGCCAGTTATACTGGATTGTTGGAAAAATCATGAAATGTTTTTGCAACAGATGGCACTAGTTCATTTATGGAACTATTAGAGTCATTCGCATGTATGTTATTCCTGTGATTCGACAACTGACAGTTCTAGATTCATTCTAAAAACACAAACTGAGCGATTCGGTTGAATTTTGGAGATTTTAACATTGAACAGATTGAAACATTGAACATCCATCATTAAAGCATTTACGGCCACCTTGATAAGATGGGATATTTCCCATTTCTCGACATTTAGGTTCCTCGTGAATTCTCTAAAATGTTTATTTGACAGCGTGTTCAATCTGTAATATACTCATTAAACGCGAGGAAAACTATTTTTCAAGCGACTGTTAACTGATAATAAGAAGTGGATTGTTTACAACAACGTGGTGCACAAACATCGTTGTGCAGTCGTGAGGATTTGCCTGAAATGACATCGACAGCAGACATACATCAGAGGAAGCTTGTCCTGTCAATGTAGGGTTTTCAGAGGTGGTGCCGTGTGTCTTCCAGCGATCAACTCAAATAAGAACTGTCGCAAATTGGACAGTTTGAAGAAATCCATCATCCAGAAACGTCCAGCATTCATAAAGGAGTCAAGGTGAGACCAAACACAAGTTTGATCACCCAAGTTATCAGAGGGTGGATAAGATGTGTTGTCACACCACCATCCTTTCTCCAGAACCTCGACTTGTTACACCGTCCTTGCGTGGCGTAACCAGATGAATCAACACCTTCCTTTTCTTTAAAAGGATAAAGTTCCTTCTATAAATGAGGGTATATGAATACAATGAAAAGATTGTAAAAGGTTATTAAACAAAACTAGCAACATATCATCGCTTGATCTTTATTCTTTATATAGATATGTTCTTGTAGAAAACAGCAAATGCATTAGGACTTTTCTGACAACCTATTTATATGTTTGCTGCGCACACCCTATCTTTGTCTTTATATTTGTAAGTATATATATATACACACACACATATCTGTTAAGATGTGACTGTTTCTAGCAAAGACAAAAGTTCACAAGAAGCTTGGCTAATGCTGAAAGTCTGGAAGCAAGTAAAAGCTTTTGGCATGAAACTGGTGTGCGCTTGGTCATTAAAAGAGTGGTTGTAGCTTGAGTGGTTCTTATACCACTCAGAAATGTTCATAAGCAATAGTTACTAGAGTTAGCTATACAGTACTGTACACGAGTCTCTTGAAATATGTTAAAGACTGACCAGATAATTCTCTATATAACTTTTCGTACATCTACTGTCAAATAACATTTCAGTGCATAGTTTATTAAAAATCTGTTTAAGTTCAAATGAAAAAAAACTCTTATTATGTTTGTGTTATCCAGGTATCACTTATTGCAGTAAACTTCTCTCTATAGTCCCGAAACACGATTTCTTACTTCTCGCATTTTGCGAAATAATCTTTGACTTTGTGTGAAATAATGCAGGAATTCAATGTTACCACTTTACAGTAAGCGCAGGTACTGCGGGTGTAAGAAAAAGAGAGAAATAGAGAGAGTTTATAATTGTCTGTTTATTTTGCAGCCCATGAATACAAAACTAGATTGTGCGCGCAGTACACGGCACATCACTTATTTGACACAATAGACGGTCTAGTCAAAGACTTCCTGTAACAATCTTTTAACGCAAACAAAGAATTAAATATCTCTCTGTACCTCGAACCGATAAAATAAAAAACCAGAAAATTCAAAGAAGACCCAGTATTTAAACTTAGTTCAAAGAAGCTAATACAGGCGATAAAGAAATTCCGATATTTTCCGTTGGCACTAAAGTCAGCATCAAACAATGGTAAAATACTGACAATAACAGATGGAATGGAAAAAATCAAGAATTCTAAAGAGAGAGCGATAAGCATTTTAGTAACAACCAATTGTCTGCTGGAATTTGTTGTCGTCTGCTTTCTCCACTGAACTGTTTGCCAGAGTTTAACGGATGTGACTAGTGTAGCGATTAACACGACAAAAGGACATCCAACGGAAATGCCGAACCCATACAACACACCATCTACAAGTCCCAACAAACCCTGATTTCTTACTCCATGTTCTGTTATAGACACAATCGTGGAAGTAACATTCCTGTTCACATCCACCGCACACACGACGATGTACTTTGAAGTCACAACAAGCCGCAGAAAGCCAATCAGTGGGATGCTGATTCCAAGGAAGATGGACATTTTCTTGGTGGTCAGTAAAACTTTAGCTCGTAGAGGACACAACACACAGATGCACCTCTCCACGGCGATGACAGCAGACATGAACATTGAACTGTATATAAAGTTGTAGAAGATAAGCCTCGTATTGTTCATGAAAAATGCGAAGACAGGACCATACTTTACATGGGATGAGAATAGAAACATCTGCTCCGAATACATCAAGAAATCGAAAGTCAGGTAGACAAAGTCTACCACAGAGAGAGTGAACAAACACAGATTAACACGATCTCTGAGGCCAAGTTTATAAAAGATTATTATACTTGCTATATTGCCTGGACCTCCAATAAGATACAAGAGCGGAATGAAGACGGCTGCCTTCAGCTTAAAGAAGAGAAATTCTGTTTCTGAACTAATATCTCCATCTTCATCAGATGTAGACACCGAAATGCAAGACTGCTCGCCAGATCCTATCTTTTCTGTCCAAAAGGATTCCGTGAACTGTTGACTGGTGTTGTCTGACTTCAGCATGATCCCTGTCATATATCTTTAAACAATGTAATCGGAGGATATTAATGCAAACAATGTTTGAATACTTGTCTTTACACATGTTATGACCCTCTTAATTCATTTAACAACATACGTCTTCATCATAGCTTTATATAGCTTGTGTCGAGGGTGGGGTTAGCTTAAGCTTTCAGCCATAAACAATTTTTAATAACGTTTAGTAAATATAAGTCGTACGTGAAGAAGGTAAAATCGACTTTGAATGTAGTCTTAACATCGAAGAGGGCGCGCCTATTCCTTACAAAACATCTTCAAAAGCAAATACTTCAAGTAAATTTTATGTTGAGTAATTAGTTTTACTTTCTGTGTATTTATTTTTAGCGATGCTTTTCACGTTCACTTAAGCGAGTATTGTGAATCTGTCAGCACGACGATATTTGTGTTAATCAGGGAGCAGTAGAAAACAAACCACTTAGACCCTTGCTCGTGCTTCACACGAACACACACACACACACATCCACTATGTTTTCGTGCATTTCAAATAATATTTAAAAAATTTTATTTTTCTGTTTTGCGTTCACAACAGGAGCTCTCCGTTCGATAAACAAGAAAACAAAAATATTACTTCCTGAAAATTACATCAAATGATTTTTTTAGAACGGTGTGTAAGTGATGGCTGTCTGCATTTTGTTTGGTTTAAATACTGAAGGGCTTAGTAGCAAAGATGCTAAGATTTATTTGTTTTGGTTTTATCTGTATAAATTAGGTAAACTCGTCTTCTGGACAGAGTAGAACGCACCATCTTGCTTTGTTTGCATAATACAGTATAACAACTTTACCAATCGGCTACTGAGCCTCAATTTCCACTCTTTGGTCGAGACGAAAGATGTATTCGACAATGACCATAATCTGTTCTCTATCGATATCACAGTGTTCTACAAGTTATTGTTATTTCTGTCTATAATAAAATACTTTTATTGAACTAGTTTATAGAACAGTAACATCGTACATCACGCGTTATTCTTTCCCTTTCACAGACTTTGTTTTTATGTCTGGGCTGGGTAAAAGAAAAATGTTTTCAAAAGAAAATATGGATTAAAAGCACACACAAGACCATTATTACATAGTGGTTATCTGTTAGAATTGGAGAGGTGTGTGGTTCATATTATGTGGTTCATTATTTACTACAGCACAGCTGAAGAAGAACTTTTTTTGTTACGAAAAAGCAGTACTGGCACTGGATGACGGATATAATCTTTGAGTGTCTTTATCTGTCTAAAATTTATAATAAATGATAACAAGAACAAGAAACAGTACCAAAAAACTGTAATAAATTATATCGTTGCATCTTCGATTGAAATATCAATCAACTTTTTCGATTTTTCGATTTTTTTTTTACAACAATCATCGAATGATAACTAATTTCGACAAATCATTTTGTTTTACAAATAAGGTTCCCATGTATCACAATAACTACAGTTTCTACATATGAAACTAGACGGTCCTGACTGGATACTGTATTGCTTTTAAGGTTGTTTTTTTTAATCAGAGTTTGGTAGTTTTCATCCACTTGATTTCCTTTGACTAGCAACACGAATATTTTCATTTACAAATATTTTCAAAAATTCGTGTAATCCTTAAAACGTCTCTAATATTTAAACACAGTTATAATTAAATAGCTATTTAAATAACATTTGTAATTTAGTAATATTTATCTCTAAGATATTCATCTCGTTTACAAATGAAAATTCTCTTTACCGCTAGCGCTCCAACGTCTTGTCCTGTCCAAAATATGCTGAAGAATCGGAGGTTCAGACAACTCTTATTGTGTGAAGATAAGGACATTGACTGTGCGGGCATCCTGATGAGAAGTGGCTTAAATAACGAAAAAAGCTAAAATGTGTGTCTTTCGGTCACTACCACGAATCTTTAGCATGCTGAGCAATATTGGATTGGTTCCTAAAGGTCAATGACCCATCCGCCGCACTGAACCAGGTGGACTGTGATGTACTCACCTGCTTTGGAAACGTTAAGAAAGGTGCTGCTGTCAACAGCCAAGGAAGTTCTTTGTAAAAAAAAAAAGGAAGAAAATCAGCCCTGCGTTACGAGCGACATCCTCAAATGCTATGACAAAACGAGAGCCTTTAAGAGATAGAAACAGAAAACCCGAAGCAGCTTCAGAATCCTCAATTTTAACTGTGCCATTAAGAATGAAGGCAGATTCGGAGAACTAGATCAGGATACCACGCCGGACCCTAAAAGAGTGATTGGCAGAGGGTGACAGCAAAAAACCTACCAACTTCTAAGAGGCCTCGCAAAGACAAGGCCTCGGTCATCGAAGACAGAATGACCAGCACAGAAACAATATTGTACTCAACTCATTGACTGGATTTTGTAAAATCATTTAGAATTTCCATCTAAAGACAGGTGTTAACATACTTCAAAGCAGCCAAAGTAAACCCAGTAAACCTGCTATTTCCTACGTAGTCTAAAGGTAGGAAAATCGTCATGAGTTGATAATGTGCCAGACGAGCAGCTCAAACAGGTTGTGGGAAAAACCACGAAGACCATTACTCTTCTGTGATGAAGAGTCCAAGAACACAAAGAAAAGCAAATAGATAGACACTAGTCATACCCCTTCCAAACAATAAACAGTGTCAGAAGTAGGAATCCTGATCAGCCGTCCACGAAGTCATGATGAAAGGAAGCCAGAACCACATTAGCATCATTGTGGAGGAGAATAGGCTGGCTTCATACCAGGTCGAAGCACATGACATTTGAATGCAAACAAGGAATGAAATGTATTTCTGTACCTCGAGCCCATAAAGTAAAACACTGCAAAATTAAAAACGGACCCAGCGTTTGTACTTATTTCAAAGATGCTTATAACGGATAGAAAAAAATACCGATATTTACCGCTAGTGCTAAAGTCATCATCAAACAGCGGCAGAATACTTACAACAACAGACGGAAGAGAGAAAACCAAGAATTCTAAAGAAAGAACGATAAGCATTTTAGTGACAACCAATTCTTTAGTGGAATCAACCTTTGCCGCCAGCTTTCTCCACTTAACTGTTTGCAAGAGTTTGATGGATGTGACTAGTGTAGCTATTAATACGACGAAAGGACATCCAAGGGAAATGCCAAACCCATACAACCCACCGTCTATAAATCCAAGAACCTCCTTATTTCTCATTCCATGTTGTCTTATAACCACAGTCAGAAAAGTAACATTCCTGTTGATGTCGAACGCACACACGAGGAGGTACTTTGACAACACAACAAGCCGCAGAAACCCAATCAGTGGGATGCTTATACCAAGGAAGATGGTCATTTTCTTGGTGGTTAGTAAAACTTTAGCTCGTAGAGGACACAACACACAGATGCTCCTCTCCACGGCGATGACTGCAGCCATGAACATTGAGCTGTACATCAAGTTATAGAAGATCAGTGATGTGTAGTTCAGCAAAAATGCAAAGACAGGACCAAACTTTTCGTCGGATGAGAAGGTAAACATCTGCTCCGAATACATCAAGAAAACGAAAGTCAGGTAGACAAAGTCTACAACCGAGAGAGTAAACAAACACAGATTAACACGATCGCTGAGGCCAAGTTTATAAAAGACTATTATATTTGCTATATTGCCTGGACCTCCAAAAATATACAAGAACGGAAGGAAGATGGCTCCCTTAACTTTAGAGATGAGAAGTTCTCTTTCTTGACTCATCAAATCCATAGTGTCTTCAGATGTCGACACTAAAATGCAGTTCGAAATAGTGTGGTCACTTGAACTTATCTTTTCTGTCCAAGCTAGTTCTTCTGTGAACTGTGGAGTAGTGTTGTTCGCCATGAGCATGATCATTGTTATGTATCTTCAAAGAATATACTTGGAGAAAATAAATGTAAACAATAATAGAAGACTTGTCCTCACACATGTTATGACTAAACAATGTATATCTTGATAGGTTTATATAGCTTCTGTTGAAGGTGTGGTTAGTCTATACAGATCATATAAAAAATATAAATTTTACTTGAACAAGGTACATCAGTTAAGAGGGACCGCCCAAACTAAGTGACACATTCTAAATTAATTTCTTGCAAATTTCATGTTCAGAAAATGTTTTTACTCACTTTGTTAATAACTTAAGAGATGCTTTTATCTGTGTGCAGTATTTTATGCTCGATTATTGCTAATATACCAAGTATTCTAAACTGTCAAGCTTTATCAGCTACACACTTTTATAAAAATATAATTTTGCGTGCTTATTATCGTTTAAAATGTAAATCACTGTCATTAATGGAAGGAATTTAAGTGTTGATTAATCTAGTAAGAAACATTCAGTTGCAGCTCCACACACACTCACGTACGCACGCACGAATATAGAGAATATATCGACTCATGGATTCAAACACACACGTGCACAGACAATATATTTTAAAGGAAAAATGTGACTAAACAAAGGAAGCGAAATGTTAAAGTGAACATGAAATATTTTTTTTTACAAAAGCAAAAAAATTATTACGTTAGAATATATATTCTTTGAGCATATTCGACCGAAGACGTTTACTAAAAGAATTATCACATAAAATCAATTAGAAAAAAATTGTATTGCTATGTTTCGGACCAGGCAGTAAGCGAAGTTCTTGTCCATGGTCACTTTGTATCTTTGTTATTTTAAAGATGCTGATTTCAAGGAAGATGGCCATTTTCTTGGTGGTCAGTAAAACTTTAGCTCGTAGAGGACACAACACAGATGCTCCTCTCCACGGCGATGACTGCAGCCATGGACATTGAATTGTATATAAAGTTGTGAAATATTAGCACCGTGTTATTCATAAAGAATGCAAAGACAGGACCATACTTTACATGGGATGGGAATATAAACATCTGCTCCGAATACATCAAGAAATCGAAAGTCAGGTAGACAAAGTCTACAACCGAGAGAGTGAAAAAACACAGATTAACACGATCTCTGAGGCCAAGTTTATAAAAGACTATTATACTCGCGATATTGCCTGGAGCTCCAATAAGATACAAGAACGGAATGAAGACGGCTGCCTTTAGCTTATAGAAGAGAAATTCTGTTTCTGAACTAATCTCCCTTTTCATCTGATGTAGACACTGAAATGCAAGGCTGCTCGCCAGATCCTATCTTTTCTGTCCAAAAGGATTCCGTGAACTTTGGAATGGTGTTGTCTGCATGTAGCATGATCCCTGTCATATATTTTTAAACAATGTAATCGGTGGATATGAATGCAAACAATGATAGATACCTATCTTCACGCATGGTATGCTCCTCTTAATTCTTTTAACAATGTACACCTTGTTAGCTTTCTATAGATTGTGCCGAGTGTGGTGTCAGCTTATGCTTTCTGCCATAAACAATTTTTTAATAAAGCTTAGTAAATATAAATTGTACGTGAAGAAGGTAAATCGTCTTTGAATGTAGTCTTAACATGGAAGAGGGCGCGCCCATTTCTTACAAAACATATTTAAAAGCAAATTTCTAGTAAATTTTATGTTGAGTAATTCAGTTTTACTTTCTTTATTTTTAGCGATGCTTTTCATGTCCGCTTAAATGAGTATTGTTAATTTTCCAATATTCTAAACTGTCCAGGCTAAGCAGCTACACATTTGTTAGAATATAATTACTCATTATTATTTTTAATTTAAAATGTGAATCTGTCAGCACGACAATATTTGTGTTAATCTGGGACCAGTAGAAAACACTCAGTTCAAACCACTTAGACCATCGCGCGTGCTTCACACGAACACACACACACTATGTATTCATGTATTTCAAATAAAATTAAAAAAAAATTATTTTTGTATTTTGCGTTCATAACAGGAGCTCTCCGTTCGATAAACAAGAAAAAAATATTATTTCCTGAAAATGACATCAAATAATATTACAAATATTCTTTTTAGAACGGTGTGTAAGTGATGGCTGTCTGCATTGTATGTTGTTTAGTTTAAATACTGAAAGGCTTGGTATAAAAGATCCTAAGATTTACTTGTTTTCTTTCCATCTGTATTAATTAGGTAAACTCGTCTTCTGGAAAGGGTAGAAAGCACAATCTTGATTTGTTCGCCATACTAAAGCATAACAACTTTACTAATGGCCTACTGACCCTCAACTTTTACTCTTTGGTCAAGAGAAAAGATGTATTCGACAATGATCATAATCTGTTCTCTATTGATATCACAGTGTTGTACAAGTTTTTGTTATTTCTGTCTATAATAATATATTTTTATTGAACCGGTTTATAGATCAGTAACATCGTACATCCCGAGTCATTCTTTCACTTTCACAGACTTTGTTTTTATGTCTTGACTGGGTAAAAGAAAAATATTTATAAAAGAAAATATAGATTAAAAGCACACACAAGATCGTCATGACATAGTCATAGTAGTTATCTGTTAGCATTGGACAGGTGTGTGGTTCATATTATGTCCTCAGTATTTACTACAGCATAAGTGAAGGAGAATTTTGTTACGAAAAAGCATGACTGGCATTGGATGACAGATTTAATCTTGATGTCTTTACCTATCAATCTACAATTTATAATGATGGATAACACGAACAAGAAACAAAAACAAAACTGTAATAAATTATATCGTTGGATTTTCAATTGCAACATCAAGCAACTTTTAAAAATTTATTTCGCAAGAATCAGCGAATGATAACTACTTTCGACAAATAACTTTTTGTTTTACAATTAATGTTTCCCATGTATCACAATAACGACAATTTCTACGTATGAAAGTAAACCGTCCTGACTGGATACTGTATTGCTTTTGAGGTTTTTAAAAAATTTTTTAAGAATACTGACAACAACAGACGGAAGGGCCAAAACAAAGGATTCTAAAGAAAGAACGATAAGCATTTTAGTGACAACCATTTCTTTACTGGAGTTAGTCGATGTCGTCAGCTTTCTCCACTTAACTGTTTGCCAGAGTTTGATGGATGTGACTAGAGTAGCTATTAACACGACAAAAGGACATACAACGGAAATGCCAAACCCATACAACACACCGTATATGAATTCGAGAACCTCCTTATGTTTCATGCCGGATTGTGTTATATCCACAGTCACAAATGTAACATTCCTGTTGTTGTCAAACGCACACACGGCGATGTATTTTGACAGCACAACAAGCCGCAGAAAGCCAATCAGTGGGATGCTTATTCCAAGGAAGATGGACATCTTCTTGGTGGTCAGTAAAACTTTAGCTCGTAGAGGACACAACACACAGATGCTCCTCTCCACAGCGATGACTGCAGCCATGAACATAGAGCTGTACATCAAGTTATAGAAGATCACAGCGGTGTAATTCAGCAAAAATGCAAAGACATGACAATACCTTATGTAAGATGAGAAGGTAAACATCTGTTCCCAATACATTAAGAAAACGAAAGTCAAGTAGACAAAGTCTACAACAGAGAGAGTGAACAAACATAGATTAACACGATCTCTGAGGCTATGTTTATAAAAGACTATTATACTCGCAATATTGCCTGGACCTACAAAAATATACAAGAACGGAATAAAGACGGCTGCCTTAAGTTTAAAAATGAGATGTCCTTTCTCAGGACGAATCCTTTGTTTCATCAGATGTCGACACTAAAATGCAGTTCAAAATATTGTAGTCACTTGAACTTATTTTTTCTGTCCACGCTATTACTGGGAACTGTGGAGTAGTGTCGTCTGTCTTTAGCATGATCCCTGTTATGTGTCTTCAATGAATATACACGGAGAATATAAATGTAAATAATAATAGAACACTTGTCCTTATACATGCTATGCCTTAACAATGTATAGGTTTATATATCTTGCGTGGAAAGTGTGGTTAGTCTACGATTTTAAAACATGCAAGTCAATTAAAAAATCATTTTACGTGAAGAAGTTACATCAGAGTTGCGTGTAGTCGTGGCAGTGCAGATGGACCAGCCAAACTAAGTGACACATTCTAAATAAATTTCTTGCAAATTCCATGTTCAGAAAATGTTTTTACTGACTTTGTTAGGAAACAATGGCATGTGAAGAGGTTTCTTCTGAAATCATAGTTTACAAATGTCAGCCAACCTATTGTGAAAACCACCAATCTTGTTTAACATTTGACACATTTATGAGCACCGAGTCTCTAGGAACCTCTTAGTAAAATCGTGTTTAGGTGTAACTAACGGAGTTAGGTGTACATAAAGACTGGTTTTCTTAAGAACAAAATGTCCTTTACATCATAAAACACTGCAGAGTGTTGAACAAAGTCGAGAGCCCTGTGGCTAACGTGCTGGCGTCCGAACCGATAGGCGATGAAAGTTCGAGAACCATGGGGTGCAGCAAGCTTTTAATTGTTTAACTTCATTTAAAAAAATGTTTTCTTACCAAAGGGTAAATACAATAATTTTAAAATAATCTGTTACATTGTTTGTTATAACTTGTTTACCTTGTCAATTTTGATTCTCTTTACCACTCCCTCTGCGAACTCTTACCCAAAAGGAGTTGAAAGATAAACTCATGTTCAGAGAACTCTTGTGGGAAGATAACTCATGTCTATTGCGCAAGAACATTCACCTGAGATATCAGACAAGAAAAAAACCACTTTGCATTTACTACAATGCTAGGGAGCTTCAACATGCAGATCGGATCGGTTCCTCACGCTACCTTATTCACAACTAAGGTCACAAACACACACAGACTATGGTTTCTGGTAAAGAGAAAAGTATGAAAAGCTTGGTGAAAGACTTGGCTAATGCTGAAAGTCTGGAATCGCATTTTACAAAATAATCTTTAGTTTGGTGTGAAATGATGCAAACAAGTCGTGCGTGGAGTGCATGTCAACACACGTTTGACTCAATAGACGGTCTAGTTAAAGACTTCATGTAACAATCTTTGAGCGCAAACAAAGAATTAAATGTCTCTCTGTACCTCGATCCCATGAAGTAAAACACCAGAAAATTGAAGGACGACCCAGCATGTAAGCTTAGTTCAAACATGTTTATACAGGACATGAAGAAATTCCGATATTTTCCGTTGGCACTAAAGTCAGCATCAAACAGAGGGAAAATACTGACAACAACAGATGGACTGGAGAAAAGCAAGAATTCTAAAGAAAGAGCGATAAGCATTCTAGTAACAACCAATTCCCTGCTGGTGTTCGCTGTTGTCGTCAGCTTTCTCCACTTGACTGTTTGCAAGAGTTTAACGGATGTGACTAGTGTAGCGATTAACACGACAAAAGGACATCCAACGGAAATACCGAACCCATACAACACACCGTCTATAAGTCCCAACAAACCCTGATTTCTAAGTACTTGTTCCGTTATAGACACAATCGTGGAAGTAACATTTCTGTTCACATCCAACGCACACACGACGATGTACTTTGAAGTCACTAGAAGCCGCAGAAAGCCAATCAGAGGGATGCTGATTCCAAGGAAGATGGCCATTTTCTTGGTGGTCAATAAAACTTTAGCTCGTAGAGGACACAACACACAGATGCACCTCTCCACGGCGATGACTGCAGCCATGAACATTGAACTGTATTTAAAATTGTAGAATATTAGCACCATATTATTCATGAAAAATGCAAAGGCAGGACCATACTTTACATGGGATGAGAATAGAAACATCTGCTCCGAATACATCAAGAAAGCGAAAGTAAGATAGACAAAGTCTACAACAGAGAGAGTGAACAAACAAAGGTTAACACGATCTCTGAGGCCATGTTTATAAAAGATTATTATACTCGCTACATTGCCTGGACCTCCAAGAAGATACAAGAGCGGAATGAAGACGGCTCCCCTAAGCTTAAAGATGAGAAGTTCTGTTTCTGGACTAGTCAAATCCTTTGTTTCATCAGATGTCGACACTAAAATGCAGTTCGAAATATTGTGGTCACTAGATCGTATATTTCCTGTCCACGCTAATTCTATGAACTGTGAAGTAGTGTTGTCTGCCTGTAACATGATCCCTGTTATTAAACTTCAAAAATATACTCGGAGAATATAAATATCAACATTCATAGAACAGTTGTCCTGACACATGTTATGCCTCTTTTAAGTCAATTAACAATTTGTATCTGGATAGGTTTATATAGCTTGTGTCGAGGGTGTGGTTAGTCTACGATTTTATAATATACAAGTCAATTAAAAAAATAATTTTACGTGAAGAAGGTACATCAGAGTTGCTTGTAGTCTTGACAGTGTAGAGGGACCGCCCATACTAAGTGACACACTCTAAATAAATTTCTTGCAAATTTCATGTTCAGAAAATGTTTTTACTGACTTTGTTAATAACTTAAGTGATGCTTTTATCTGTGTGCAGTATTTTATGCTCGATTATTGTTAATAGGTATTTTAAAATGTCAAGCTTTATGAGCTACAAACTTTTGTAAGAATATCATTTTGTGTAGTTATTATCGTTTAAAATGTAAATCACTGTCATTAATGGAAGGAATGTACGTGTTGATTAATCTAGTAAGAAACATAAATTGCAGCTCCACACACACTCACGTACACACGCACGAATATAGAGACAGAAACATCGATTCATGCATACACAAAGACGCACATGCACAGACAATATATTCTAAAGGAAATGTGTGTCTAAACAAAGAGAAGAAAATGTTAAAGTGAACATGAAATAATTTTCTTTACTAAAACAACAAAATTAATACGTTATAATATATATTATTTGAGCAGATTCGAATGAACATGTTTACAAAAAGAATTATTTTATAAAATGAATTAGAAAAAATTGTATTGGTATGTTTCAGACCATGCAGTAAGAGAAGTTCTTGTCCATGGTCACTTTGTATCTTTGTTATTTTTAAAATGCTGATTCCAAGGAGATGGCCATTTCTTGTGTCCAATAACTTAGCTCGTAGAGACACAACACACAGATGCACCTCTCCACGCGATGACGCCCATGAACATTGAACTGCAATAAAGTTGTAGAATAAGCTTCGTATGTTCATGAAAAATGCGAAGACAGGACCATACTTTACATGGGATGAGAAGCGAAAGTCAGGTGGACAAAGTCTACAACTGAGAGAGTGAACAAACACAGGTTAACACGATCTGTGAGGCAAGTTTTTAAAAGACTATTATATTTGCCATATTGTCTGGACTCCAATAAGAATCCAGAGGACCGGAAAAGACGTTGCTTCAGCTATAGAAGAGAAATTCTGTTTCGAACTAATATATCTCCCTTTTATCAGATGTAGCACTGAAATGCAAGACTGACTCGCCAGATCCTATCTTTTCTGTCCAAGACGATTCTGTGAACTGTGGAATGGTTTTGTCTGCATTCAGCATAATCCCTGTGATATATCTTGAAACAATGTAATCGGAGGACATGAATGCAAACAATGATACAATACCTATCCTCACACATGTTATGACCTGCTTAAGTCATTTAACAATGTACGTGGATAGGTTTATATAGCTTGTGTCGAGGGTGGGGTCACCTTATGCTTTCTGCCATAAACAATTTTTTAATAAAGCTTAGTAAATATAATTGTACGTGAAGATTGTAATCGACGTTGAATGTAGTCTAACTGGAAGAGGGCGCCATCCTTACAAAAACATCTCATATCAAATTTCAAGTAATTTTACGTTGGTATTCCCTTTTTACTTTCTGTATTTTTAGTGATGCTTTTCACGTTCACTTAAGCGAGTATTGTTAATTTTCAAATATTCTAAACTGTCCAGGCTTAGCAGCTACACATTTGTAAGAATATATTACTCATTATATTTTTAATTTAAATTTGTGAATCTGTCAGCACGACGATATTTGTTTAATCGGACAGTAGAAACACTCAGTTCAAACCACTTAGACCATCGCCGTGCTTCACACGTACACACACACACACTATGTATTCATGTATTTCAAATAATATCTTAAAAATTTTATTTGTGTCTTTTGCGTTTATAACAGGAGCTTTCCGTTCGATAAACAAGAAAACAAAAGTATTATTTCCTGAAAATTACATCAATTAATATTTTACATATTCTTTTAGAACGGTGTGTAAGTGATGGCTGTCTGTATTGTATGTTGTTTGGTTTAAATACTGCAAGGCTTAATATAAAAGATCCTAAGATTTATTTGTCTTGTTTTCATCTGTATAAATTAGGTAAACTCGTCTTCCGGAAAGAGTAAAATAGACCATCTTGCTTTGTTTGCATAATACAGTATAACAATTTTACCAATCGGCTACTGACCCTCAATTTCCACTCTTTGGTCGAGACTAAAGATGTATTCGACAATGATCATAATCGTTTCTCTATCGACATCACAGTGTTCTACAAGTTATTGTTATTTCTGTCTATACTAAAATACTTTTATTGAACCGGTTTATATAACAGTAACAAGGTATCCCGAGTCATTCTTTCACTTTCACAGATTTTGTTTTTATGTCCCGATTGGGTAAACGAAAAATATTTTTAAAATAAAATATAGATTAAAAACACACACAAGACCGTCATGACATAGTCATAGTGGTTATCTGTTAGAAATGGACAGGTGTGTGGTTCATATTATGTGGTTCATTATTTACTACAGCACAGCTGAAGGAGAAGTTTTTTGTTACGAAAAAGCAGTACTGGCACTGGGTCACATTTAATCTTTGAGTGTCTTTATCTGTGTACAATTTATAATGATAGATGACAAGAACAAGAAGCAGTACCAAAAACTGTAATAAATTATATCGTTGCATCTTCGATTGAAATATCAGTCAACTTTTTTCGACTTTTTTCACAAACAATCGTCGCATGATAACTAATTTCGACAAATAACTTGTTTTACAAATGTTTTCCATGTATCAATAACGACAGTTTCTACATATGAAACTACACGTCCTGACTGGATACTGTATTGCTTTTAAGGTTTTTTTATCAGATTTGGTATTTTCATCCACTTGATTTCTTTGACTAGCCACACGAATATTTTCAATACAAATATCTTCAAAATTTTGTAATCTTAAAAAGTTTCGAAACATTTAAACCCATTATCATTAAATATCTATTTAAATAACCATTGTCATTTTATAATATTTGATCTAACATATTCATGTCGTTTACAAATGAATCTCTTTACCGCTAGCCTCCAACGTCTTCTCCCTGTCCAAAAAATGTATGAAGAAGTTCAGACAACTCTCTATTGTTTGAAGTAAGGACATTGACTGTGCGTGCATCTTTATGAAAGTAGCTAAAAACTACAATATCTGCTTCTCGGTCACTAGTTACGATCTTTGATGCAGAGCTACATCGGATTGGATTCTAAAAGCAATGACCTACCCCGCACTGAACCAGTGGGACTGTATGTTACACGGTTCCAGAAAACTTAATCCCCAACACTTCATCCCCGACACTCATCCCCGACACTTCATCCCCTAGACTTTTATCCCAGACACTTCATCCAGACACTTAATCCCTAAACTATATCCTTAACTAAAAATTATGAAGTCAGCGAAAAATTTAATTGAAATTCAAAATTCAAATCATGCTATTAACTTCAACTCATTTGAACATCTACAACATTAGTTAAAAGTTTCATATAGCTAGTAAATGATAATGTTCTTCAACAATTATGATATGAAAACTTGTTTTTGAGTGTGGGATTAGTGTGGGGATGAAGTGTCTGGATTAAAAGTCTAGGGGATGAAAGTGTCGGGGATGAAGTGTCGGGGATGAAGTGTCTGGATTAAGTGACTGACACCGATGTACACACCTGCTTTGGAAACTTACAGAAAGGTGCTGTCAACAGCCAATGAAGTTCTTGTAAACAAAGGAGAAAGCAACCTTGCGTTACGAACGACATCTAAAATGCTGTGACCAAAGTAGAGCCTCAAGAGATAGAAAAGCAAGGCCAGCTTCACAATACTAAATATTAATTGGACCATTAAGAATGAAAGCAGATTCGGAAACTAGATCATGATCCATGCCCGGACCGAGAGGAGGAACTGCTAGAGCAGGATGCACACCTACGGCCCGCGAGCCCATATCCGACCCGCGTACTTCTGCCACAAGTGCAGGAAATCGGCATGTTAGTAATAAAAGAAGACATAAAAAACGGAAAAATAAGAAAGAAGGTATTTATCCCCGTAGGGCATCTCTCATCTTTTTTCGATTGGACAACATTTCGATTCAGTTCTCCGACTTATGTCTCTACGATGAGCTGACATTCAGATTGGTTTCGGAAAAACAACTTCAAATATCCCACTAATTACTACATAATTAATGGTAACTGGTAAGTACAACTTGTTTCTAATAAAAAATGGTATCTGCTCTATTTTTTTTTCCTTTTTTTATTTTTGCGGTGAAGTGGCCCGCGACACGGCTGTCCGAAATGGATATGGCCCGCAGGCCGAAAAAGGTTGGGCATCACTGGCATAGAGTAACAACGAAAAAGCCGACCAACTTCTAAGGACCTTCACTAAAACATGCCTTAACAAGATTTCGATCATCGAAGACTGGATATTGTAAAATCCTGTACAATTTTCAGCTAAACACAGGCGCTAACATACTTCAAAGCAGCCAAACGAGAACCAGTGAACATGCAGGCTCTACGATTCTACATAATCTAAAGCAGTGATGCCCAACCTTTTTCGGCCTGCGGGCCATATCCATTTCGGACAGCCGTGTCGCGGGCCACTTCACTGCAAAAATACAAAAAAACAAAAAAATAGAGCAGATACCATTTTTTATTAGAAACAAGTTGTACTTTACCATTAATTATGTACTAATTAGTGGGATATTTGAAGTTGTTTTCCGAAACAACTTCTGAATGTCCGGCCTCATCGTAGAGACACCAAGTCGAGCACTGAATCGAAATGTTCGTCCATCGAAAAAAAAATTGGAGACGCCCTACGTGGAATAAATACTTCTTCTCACTTTTTTCGTTTTTTTCGGTTTATTATTATTATTGTTACTAACATTCCGATTTCCTGCACTGTGGGCAGAAGTTTCGCGGGCCGGATGGCGCCACGTCGAGGGCCGGATATGCCCCGCGGGCCGTAGGTTGGGCATCTCTGATCTAAAGGAAAGAAAATAGTCAGGCGTTGATAATGTGCTAGATGAAGAGCTCAAAGAGGTTAGGGAAGAAACTACAAAGGCTCTCACTCTTCTGTGCTAAAGAGTCCATGAACACAAAGAAGAGCAAATGAATAAACGAAGTCACTAGTCATCCCCCTTCCAAAGATAGGGAAACAAGAAATAATGTCAGTTCTAATCTTGATCAAAGGTCCACGAAGTAATGATGAAAGTATTACACAACCTCATTAGCATCATTGTGGAGGACGACAGGCTGGCTTCACACCAGGTCGAAGGACATGATTTTTGCATGCAAACAAACTATGAAATGTATTTCTGTACCTCGAGCCCATAAAGTAAAACACTGCAAAATTAAAAGCTGACCCAGCGTTTGTGCTTATTTCAAAGATGCTAATAACGGCTAGAAAAAAATACTGATATCTACCGCTAGTGCTAAAGTCAGCATCAAACAGCGGAAGAATACTTACAACAACAGAGGGAAGAGAGAAAACCAAGAATTCTAAAGAAAGAACGATAAGCATTTTAGTGACAACCATTTCTTTCTGGAGTCAGCCGATGTCGTCAGCTTTCTCCACTTGACTGTTTGATCTCTCCAAGTTTATGGATGTGACTAGTGTAGCTATTAATACGACAAAAAGGACATCCAACGGTAAATACCGAACCATACAACACCCTCTATAAATCAAGAATCTCCCTTATTTCTCATTCCGTCTTCTCTTAATCACAGTCACAATGTAACATTCTTGTTGATGTCAAACGCACACACGAGGAGGTAGACTTTAGCAGCGTCACAACAGCCGCAAAATCCAATCAAGAGGGATGCTTATCAAGGAAGATGGCCATTTTCTTGGTGGTTAGTAAAACTTTAGCTCGTAGACGACACAACAAACAGATGCACCTTCACGGCGATGACAGCAGCCATGAACATCTGAGAACTGTACATCAAACCATAGAAGATCAGTGCCGTATAGTTCACAAAAATACAAGAGAGGCCATGACTTTACATGGGAATGAGAATTATAAACATCTGCTCCGAATCCAACCAAGGTCAGTGATAAATCTTTCTGTCTACGTAGGAGAGTGAACAAACACAGATTAACACGATCTCTCGAGGCCAAGTTTATAAAAGATTATTATATCTTCGCATTTTCCGGACCTCCAAAAACGATATCAGCAACGGAATAAAGACGACTGCCCTTAAGTTTACCCTGAGAAAGTTCTGTTTCTGAACTCATCAAATCCTTTGTTTCATCAGATTCCGAACTAATAATGCAATTCGAATCGATATTTGAAGTCAACACTCTGAACATAATTGCCTAGGAGTCTTTTTGCATCCACTCGCTAGTTGCTGTGTATGTGTGATACTCCTGAGTGTCTGTGCTCACCAGGAGCAGTGAGACAGATTCTGTTAATTGTTCTTCTTCAATCTAAGATCATATCGGAGAAACAATAGATGTAAGAACAATAACCGAGACTTGTGCCTCAGACATGTTATGAAATGCACTTAGCGATGTATATCTTGATGAGGCGGTTTTATATAGGCTTGTGGTCGTAGTGTGGTTAGTCTAGATTTTATTAATATGCAAGTCAATTTTTTTTAAAAATTCATTTTTCATGAAGAAGGTACATCAGAGTTGCTTGTAGTCTTGACAGTGAAAAGAGACCGCCCAAACTAAGTGACACATTCTAAATTAATTTCTGTGCCATCTTGCCCGCGAAACTTCTGCCCACAGTACATGAAATCGGCATGTTAGTAATAAAAAAAACTAAAAAAAACGAAAAAAGGGAAGAAGAAGTATTTATCAACACGTAGGGGCGTCTCTCAATCTTTTTTTCGATGGACGAACATTTCGATTCAGTGCTCCGACTTGGTGTCTCTATGATGCAGCCGGACATTCAGAAGTTGGTTTCGGGTAAACAACTTCAAATATCCCACTAATTACTACATAATTAATGGTAAATAGAAATTGCTTCTAATAAAAATGGTATCTGCTTTATTTTATTTTTTTTTTGTATTTTTGCGGTGAAGCGGCCCGCGACACGCATGTCGGAAATGTGTATGGCCCGCAGGCCAAAAAAGGTTGGGCATCACTGATCTATAAAGTACTGTTCATAATTTCCAGGGAACATGGTAAAGCAGGACCATATAATTGTTTTACATAACTTTGAAATGTAAGAGTTTTATGTTTTATACAGCTATCAAGCTTATGGCAGTAAACATCTATGTAAACTCAAGACATGCGGTTTCCTGTTTCTCGCTTTTTACAAAATAATCTTTAGTTTGCTCTGAAATGATGCAAACAATTCGCTGATCTTACTTTACAGTATATGTGCACAAATGGTATTTGTGTGTAAGAAAGGAGTGTATGTGTGTTGTAAGCATATTATGAGTGCATGTTTATTGTATATCCCACAAGTACACTAGTAGACTACGGTTATACGTCGTGCGTGGAGTGCATGCCAACACACATACTTCACACAATAGACGGTCTAGTTAAAGACTTCATCTTACAATCTTTGAACGCAAACAAAGAAGTAAATGTCCATCTGTACCTCGATCCCATGAAGTAAAAAACGAGAAAATTCAAAGACGACCCAGCATTTAAACTTAGTTCAAAGAAGCTAATACAGGCGATAAAGAAATTCCGATATTTTCCGTTGGCGCTAAATCCACCATCAAACAATGGTAAAATACTGACAATAACAGATGGAATAGAAAAAATCAAAAACTCTAAAGAAAGAGCGATAAGCATTTTAGTAACAACCAATTGTCTGCTGGAATTTGTTGTTGTCGTCCGTTTTCTCCACTGAACTGTTTGCCAGAGTTTAACGGATGTGACTAGTGTAGCGATTAGCACGATAAAAGGACATCCAACGGAAATACCGAACCCATACAACACACCGTCTATAAGTCCTAACAAACCCTTATTTCTCACTCCATGTTCTGTTATAGACACAGTCGTGGAAGTAACATTTCTGTTCACATCCAACGCACACACGACGATGTACTTTAAAGTCACTAGAAGCCGCAGAAAGCCAATCAGAGGGATGCTGATTCCAAGGAAGATGGCCATCTTCTTGGTGGTCAGTAAAACTTTAGCTCGTAGAGGACACAACACACAGATGCACCTCTCCATGGCGATTACTGTAGACATGAACATTGAACTGTATATAAAGTTGTAGAAGATAAGCCTCGTATTGTTCATGAAAAATGCGAAGACAAGACCATACTTTGTGTGGGATGAGAATATAAACATCTGCTCCGAATACATCAAGAAATCGAAAGTCAGGTAGACAAAGTCTACAACAGAGAGAGTAAACAAACACAGGTTAACACGATCTCTGAGTCCAAGTTTATAAAAGATTATTATACTCGCGATATTGCCTGGACCTCCAATAAGATACAAGACCGGAATAAATATGGCTGCCTTCAGTTTAAAGATGAGAAGTTCTGTTTCTCGACTTATCAAGTCCTTTGTGTCATCAGATGTCGACACTAAAATGCAGTTCGAAATATTATGGTCACTTGAACTTATCTTTGGTGTCCACGCTAATTCTGTGAACTGGGGAGTAGTGTTGTCTTCCATCAGCAGTATCCCTGTTATTTAATATACTCGGAGAATGTAAATGTAAACAATAATAGAACTCTTGTCCTCACACATGTTATCACTTAAGGATGTATATCTCGACAGGTTTATATAGCTTGTGTCGAAGGTGTGGTTAGTCTACGATTTTATTAATACAAATCAATTAAAAAATAATTTTGCGTGAAGAAGGTACATCAGAGTTGCTTGTAGTCTTGACAGCGAAGAGGTACCGCCCAAACTAAGTGACACATTCTAAATAAATTTCTTGCAAATTTCATGTTCAGAAAATGTTTTTACTGTCTTTGTTAATAACTTAAGTGATGCTTTTATCAGTGTGCAGCATTTTGTGTTTGATTATCGTTAATGTACCAAGTATTTTAAACTGTCAAACTTTATTAGCGAAACACTTTTGTAAGAATATAATTTTGTGTAGTTATTATCGTTTAAAATAGAAATCACTGTCATTAATGGAGGAATGTACGTGTTGATTAATCTAGTAAGAAACACACACACTCAAGTACGCACGAATATAGAAAACTACCAATCTTGTTTAACATTTGACACATTTATGAGCACCGAGTCTCTAGGAACCTCTTAGTAAAATTGTGTTTCGGTGTACCTACACAATCAGGTGTACATAGAAACTGGTTTTCTTAAAAACAAAATGTTTTTTACATGATAAAACACTGCAGAGTGTTGAACAAATTTGAGAGCCCTCACGGTTACTCACGCTAACTTATTCACAACTAAGGTCACACACACACACACACACTCTATGTTTTCGTGTATTTCAAATAATATTTCAAAAAAATTTATTTGTGTTTCTTCCGTTCATAACAGGAGCTCTCCGTTCGTTAATCAAGAAAACAAAAATATTATTTGCCGTAAATTATATCAAATAATATTTAAAATATTCTTTTTAGAACGGTGTGTAAGTGATGGCTGTCTGCATTTTGTGTTGTTTGGTTGAAATACTGAAAGGCTTAGTGTGAAAGATCCTAAGAATTATTTGTTTTGCTTTTATTTGTATAAACTAGGTAAACTCGTCTTCTGGACAGAGTAGAATGCACCATCTTGCATTGTTTGCATAATACAGTATAACAATTTTACCAATGGGCTATTCACCCTCAACTTTCAATCTTTGGTAGAGACAAAAGGTGTATTGGACAATGATCATAATCTGTTCTTTATCGATATCACAGTGTTCTACAAGTTATTGTTATATCTGGCTATAATGAAATACTTTTATTGAACTAGTTTATAGAACAGTAACAAGGTACATCATGCGTTATTCTTTCACTTTCACAGATTGCGTTTTTATGTCTTGACTGGGTATAAGAAAAATATTTTAAAAAGAAAATATAGATTAAAAGCACACATAAGATCGTTATTACATAGTAGTTATCTGTAAGAATTGGACAGGTGTGGTTCATATTATGACCTCAGTATTTAATACATCACAGCTGAAGGAGAAATTTTTTTTGTTACGAAAAAGCAGTACTGGCATTGGATGACAGATATAATCTTTGAGTGTCTTTATCTGTCTACAATTTATGGTGATGGATAGCAAGAGCAAGAAACAATGCCAAAACTGTAATGAATTATATCGTTGTATCTTCAATTCCAATATCAATCATTTTTTTGACTTTTTTCGCAACAATCGTCGCATGATAACTAATTTCGACAAATAATTTGTTTTACAAATAATATTTCCCATGAATCACAGTAACGGCAGTTTTTACGTATGAAACTAGACGGTCTTGACTGGATACTGTATTGCATTTAAGGTTGCTTTTTTTATCAGAGTTTGGTAGTTTTCATCCACTTGATTTCCTTTGACTAGCCACACGAATATTTTCATTTACAAATAGCTTCAAAAAATTTTGTAATCCTTAAAACGTCTCGAATATTTAAACACAGTTATCATTAAATATATATTTAAATAACATTTGTCATTTAGTAATATTTGTCTCTAACATATTCATGTCGTTTACAAATGAAAATTCTCTTTACCGCTATCGCTCCAACGTCTTGTCCTGTCAAAAAAAATGCTGAAGAATCGGAGGTTCAGACAACTCTTATTGTGTGATAATAATGTCATTGACTGAGCGTGCATTTTTATCAGAAGTAGCTAAAATAGCTTAAAAAGCTAAAATGTTTGCTTCTTGGTCACTACCACGAATCTTTAGCATGCAGAGCTACACCGGATTGGTCCCTGCAAAAAACACTGCAAAATTAAAAACTGACCCAGCGTTTTTGCTTATTTCAAAGATGCTCATAACGGCTATAAAAAAATTCCGATGTTTACCGTCAGCGCTAAAGTCATCATCAAACAGCGGAAGAATATTAACAGCAACAGACGGAAGGGAGAAAACAAAAAAATTATAAGGATAGAACGATAAGCATTTTAGTGACTACCAATTCTTTATTGGAGTCAGCCGTTGTCGTCAGCTTTCTCCACTAAACTGTTAATGGATGTGACTAGAGTAGCTATTAATACGACGAAAGGACATCCAACGGAAATGCCGAACCCATACAACACACCGTCTATAAATCCAAGAACCTCCTTATTTTTCATTCCGTATTCTGTTATAATCACAGTCATAAATGTAACATTCTTGTTGATGTCAAACGCACACACGGCGATGTATTTTGACAGCACAACAAGCCGCAGAAAGCAAATCAGTGGGATGCTGATTCCAAGGAAGATGGCCATTTTCTTGGTGGTCAATAAAACTTTAGCTCGTAGAGGACACAACACACAGATGCACCTCTCCATGGCGATGACTGCAGCCATGAACATTGAACTGTACATCAAGTTATAGAAGATCACTGCGGTGTAATTCAGCAAAAAAAGCAAAGACAGGACCATACCTTGTGTATGACGAGAAGGTAAACATCTGGTCGCAATACATCAGGAAAATGAAAGTAAGGTAGATAAAGTTGACGACTGAGAGAGTGAACAAACACAGGTTAACACGATCTCTGGGGCCATGTTTATAAAAGATTATTATACTCGCTATACTGCCTGGACCTCCAAAAAGATACAGGACGGGAATAAAGACGGCTGCCTTAAGTTTAAAGATGAGATGTTCTGTTTCCTGACTCATCAAATCCTTAGTGTCTTCAGATGTCGACACTAAAATGCAGTTCGAAATATTGTGGTCACTTGAACTTATCTTTTCTGTCTACGCTAGTTCTGTGATCCCTGTTATTAATCTTCAAAGAATATACTCGGAGAATATAAATGTAAACAATAATAGAACACTTGTACTTATACATGTTATGACTCATTATGAGTCATTTAACAATGTATATCTCGATAGGTTTATGTAGCTTGTGTCGAACGTTAGGCTAGTCTACGATTTTATAATATACAAGTCAATTTTAAAAATTTCATTTTACGTGAAGAAGGTACATCAGAGTTGCTTGTAGTCTTGACAGTGAAGAGGGACCGCCCATACTAAGTTACTTATTTTAAATAACTAATTTCTGATTAAATAATCTTATCTGTTACATTGTTTGTTATGACTTGTTTATCTTATGGTAAATTATAATTCACTTTACACTCGCTCTGCGAACTCTAACCAAAAGGAGTTGACAAAGAAAGTCATGTTCAGACAACTCTTCTAGGAAGATAACTCATGTCTATTGCGCAAGAACGTTCAACTGAGATATCAGACAAGAGAAAGCCTCCTTACCTTTACTACAATGCCAGGGAGCTTCAAGATGCAGAGCTACCTGTAACAGGATCGGTTTCTCACGCTAGTTTATTCACAACTAAAGTCACACACACACAGACTATGGTTTCTGGTAAAGAGAAAAGTATAAAAAGCTTGGTGAAAGACTTGGCTAATGCTCAAAGTCTGGAATCGCATTTTACAAAATAATCTTTAGTTTGGTGTGAAATGATGCAAACAATTCACTGTTCTTACTTTACAGTATATGTGCACAAATGCTGTCTGTGTGTGAGAACGGAGTGTATGTGTGCTGCAAGCATATTATGTGCATGTTTATTTTATATCCCACACGTACACTAGTAGACTACGGTTTTAAGTCGTGCGTGGAGTGCATGCCAGCACACTTATTTGACAGAATAGACGGTCTTGTTAAAGACTTCATCTTACAATCTTTGAGCGCAAACAAAGAATTAAATGTCTCTCTGTACCTCGAACCCATGAAGTAAAACACAAGAAAATTGAAAGACGACCCAGCATGTAAGCTTAGTTCAAACACGTTTATACAGGACAGGAAGAAATTCCGATATTTTCCGTTGGCACTAAAGTCAGCATCAAACAGAGGGAAAATACTGACAACAACAGATGGAATGGAAAAAATCAAGAACTCTAAAGAAAGAGCAATAAGCATTTTAGTAACAACCAATTGCTTGCTGGTGCTAGCTGTTGTCGTCTGCTTTCTCCACTTGACTGTTTGCCAGAGTTTAACGGATGTGACTAGTGTAGCTATTAATACGACAAAAGGACATCCGACACAAATGCCGAACCCATACAACACACCGTCTATGAGTTCTAACAAACCCTGATTTCTTACTCCATGTTCTGTTATAGAAACAATCGTGAAAGTAACATTCCTGTTCACATCCACAGCACACACGACGATGTACTTTGAAGTCACAACAAGCCGCAGAAAGCCAATCAGTGGGATGCTGATTCCAAGGAAGATGGCCATCTTCTTGGTGGTCAGTAAAACTTTAGCTCGTAGAGGACACAACACACAGATGCACCTCTCCACGGCGATGACAGCAGACATAAACATTGAACTGCATATAAAGTTGTAGAAGAGAAGCAATGTGTTGTTCATGAAAAATGCGAAGACCGGACCATACTTTGTGTGGGACGAGAATAGAAACATCTGCTCCGAATACATCAAGAAATCGAAAGTCAGGTAGACAAAGTCTACAACCGAGAGAGTGAACAAACACAGGTTAACACGATCTCTGAGGCCATGTTTATAAAAGATTATTATACTCGCTACATTGCCTGGACCTCCAATAAGATACAAGAGCGGAATGAAGACGGCTCCCTTAAGTTTAAAGATGAGAAGTTCTGTTTCTGTACTCATCAAATCCTTAGAGTCATCAGATGTCGACACTAAAATGCAGTTCGAAATATTGTGGTCACTTGAACTTATCTTTTCTGTCCACGATAATTCTGTGAATTGTGGAGTAGTTTCGTCCGCCATGAGCATGATCCCTGTTATGTATCTTCAAAGAATATCCTCGGAGAAAATAAATGTAAACAATAATAGTACACTTGTCCTCACACATGTTATAACTTAACAATGTATATCTCGATAGGTTTATATAGCTTGTGTCGAGGGTGGGGTTAGTCTACGATTTTATAAAATACAAATCAATTAAAAATAAATAAATTTTCCGTGAAGAAGGTACATCAGAGTTGCTTGTAGTCGTGACAGTGAAGAGGTACCGCCCATACTAAGTGACACATTCTAAATAAATTTCTTGCAAATTTCATGTTCAGAAAATGTTTTTACTGTCTTTGTTAATAACTTAAGAGATGTTTTTATCTGTGTGCAGCATTTTGTGTTTGATTATCGTTAATGTACCAAGTATTTTAAACTGTCAAACTTTATTAGCGAAACACTTTTATAAAAATATAATTTTGTGTAGTCATTATCGTTTAAAATGTAAATCACTGTCATTAATGGAAGAAATCTTCGTGTTGATTAATCTAGTAAAAAACATAAATTGCAGCTCCACACACACTCACGTACGCACGCACGAATATAGAGACAGAAACATCGATTCATGCATACACAAACACGCACATGTACAGACAATGTATTTTAAAGGAAAGTCGTTACTAAACGAAGAAAATTGAAATGTCAAGGAGCAAATGAAATTCTTTTCTTTACTAAGATAGCAAATTTTTTAAATTAGAATATATATTTTTTGAGCAGATTCGAACGAAGATGTTTACGAAAAGAATTATCACTTATAATAAAATAGAACAAAATTGTATTGGTAAGTTTCAGACCAGGCAGTGAGCGAAGTTCTTGTCGTTGGCAACTTTGTGTCTTTGTTGTTTTAAAGGAAATTTGTGATTGCTTGGTCTAAAGTTACTTGACGGAAACAATGGCATGTGGCGAGTTGTCTTCTAAAAGCATACTATTACAAATGTTAGCCAGCCAATTTTGATGTCTCCTTCTTTGTCTCTTATTATCTCCTGTTTAACACTTGGCACATTTATGAGCAATGAGTCTCTAAGAACCTGTTAGTAAAATCTTGTACCTACACAAACAGCTGTACGTAGACTGCCTTTATTAAGAATGAAAAGTCCTTTACATCATACAACACTGCAGAGTGTTGAACAAAGTGTAGAGCCCTGTCGCTAACGTGCTGGCGCCCGAACCGTTAGGCGGGCAGGTTCGACACCCGTGTGGTGCAGACAAGTTGTTTTTTTTTTGTAACTTAAAAAAATTAGGGTCTTTTTAGGGTTTATCATTGCTTAAGGATGTCCGTTGGTCACCTTTATCGCAACTGTCATTACTGTCGGTAATGTGTGTTACCTGGTGTTACCTGTGTTCCCACTGTGCTACTTGGCAGAAGTTGATGCCATTTAATGACACAAGGAAAAAGTGGCAGTGATGAGAATGCTTGTCACGCTGTCACTCGTGACTCATCTGTTAAATCTGTCAAGGACTGGACTTAGAATTGATTCATTAAAGCTGTAAATTAAAATTTGTTTATTGCTTGAGTCAGTGTAGCAGAAACCCGTGCCTGCATGGAGTTCTCGTTCAGCTTCATTATCTATTATCTGCGTCTTCTAAGCACAGTGAGATGTGCAGAAGTTTGTTCAGAACGAATTGATTTTTAAAATGTCTGGTTTCAAGAGTATGTGGAGGGAAAATTCCACATGACTTCAAACTGGCGATGGAATTTTAACATAAATTTCAAGAAAAAGATTGTAAATAGAACCAAACAGATAGATAATAACTTTCTGAATCATATCCAATAAAAATTTCAGGCTGCAAAACCTTTACCCACCCAGACAAACAACAAAGCTGAAATATTTTAAACGAGCGATATCATACTAACAAATTTTATAGTTCATTTCTGATTTTTTTCCCTCAAAGCAATATAAATCGATTCAAAATCTTCATCCTTAGGATGAAAAGAGGATTGTGATAGATGGCTTTGTTTTACACATTATAGTTTACCGCATCACAGTAAGAACAACTCCTAAAATCCGTTATAATCGTTAATAAACAACGAGTTTAACAGCTTATTTTCTTACTATAAACACAGTCTGCCACGCTTACCGATAAGTTTACTGGTTGTGTGTTAAATTTCCTTTTTAAACATGTCATTTGATAATAAATAGGGTTTCTTAACTTCTGTGCTTCATATTTGATGTACTTGAGTCAAACTTTGGAAACAGTATGATGATGACGATGATGATGACGACGACGACGACGACGACGATGATGATGATGATGACAAAGGTGGTGGTGGCGGCAGAAAGGCAGTATTGACAAAAGCTAGAGGAATCACATTTCCTTTTTCTTTACATATTTGTCCTGGCCACAGTCACCTGAAACTGTGTTTCTATCAATGTAAAAAAATTCCTTTTACCTTCACTAATATAAACGTCAGAACATTATAGTAATACATATTTAGGAAAACAATATTTTGCAAAAAAAAAAAAAAAAAAATTCTATATTGTGTAGATGAGACATTTTAACGACATAAAATATCCTTTTTTGCAGTTGTTTCTAACATCGTAAATATAATGTTTTGGTGCACACCCTGATACTTATCTTCGTAAGGCAAAGTTCTCGGTATAACGATTTCAAAACACAAAAAAGTTATTAATAATTACAGCAGAGAAACAGAAAATTCAAATACTTAAGTGGGCGTGTACATGGATGTTAGCATGGGGTGGAGGATATACTGGCGTGGAATTTTGTGATAATTTGCAATTGCATACCGCGATTGTAATTATTTTTAAATTTAAAATAAGGAGTTTCTTGCAAATACATACCTGTTATTAAAGGACTGTTGTGTGTGCGTGTTTTACACCAAACTATTGTAAATCTCTCTAATCACCCAAACCCAATCAATCTCAGGTGTACTACTATATATACTCCAGTCAAGTCAGGAGATGCTTGTATTGCTGCGAGCATTCAATGTGTTTATAGAGTTGGTGTCATGCCAGGCAGTCTGTAATTGAAGCAGACTTCTGAAAAAAAAACAGTCTGTCTAGTTGGGAAAACAACGAAAAAACTTAGCAGGCATCAGCCGTCTACCCACATTCACACTGGTTGAAATGCGGAGACTATTTTGCGAAAAGCTAGGATATTCTGAACAATTTGCTTTTATGGTATATGAGTGAATTATATGATTGACAACCTTGTGGCGAGTGATAATTGTCAATATACAAATAACTTGATCCATTTCTGAGATAAACGGTATAGACTTTCCTTTGCTGATCTCTTGTATATCTTGTATCAGCCATTGTGAGACTAATGATGGACTTTGACAAGAATGTGACGTTCACTATGCAAGTAACGAACGTCACATCACTTTATAGTCCAAACATCTCTGAGAACTGCATTCACATCTCATCATCAGATGGAGCTGGGGACCTGGTCAGTCCAGAAACCAAGCTCTTGGTCGCTAAATTGAAATCCGCCGTCTTCATGCCTCTACTTTTTCTCGTCTGCTCCCCAACTAATGTGATAAACATGATTGTCTTCTACAAACAAGGACTGCAACACAGAGTCAACCTCTGCCTCTTCAGTCTCGCGCTGGTAGACTTAACTGTCGTCTTCTATCATTTTGCCATCTTTGCAGAGCACATGTTTAGTTTTAATTCCCAAGAAATAATAGGTCTCGTAGACAACTTTCTCACAAACAACAAAATCCGGATTTTCTACAGTACGAGCTATGGCTCACTGCTCCTGTCAACGATAATAGCTATTGAGAGATGTTTCTGTGTGATGATGCCGCTTCATGCCAGTTTATTACTGACGACAAGAAACATGGTGGTCATTATTCTCACCTCAGTGCCGATAGTTTGTTTTCTGAGGCTCGTGGTGCTAGCAAAATACACCATTAGGTGTGTCTTCGACGAAAGGACACAACTGGTATTAAGAATGTTGTTTGTCACAGACTACGC
This sequence comes from Pomacea canaliculata, assembly GCF_003073045.1. NCBI lineage: Eukaryota > Metazoa > Mollusca > Gastropoda > Architaenioglossa > Ampullariidae > Pomacea > Pomacea canaliculata. The sequence continues at coordinate 25,319,330 of NC_037593.1, forward strand.
AGCAAGGAACAAAGAGTTGCTGGACTTCATAGATGGAATATTTTACGGATGTTTTATGGCTTTGGGATGTCCAATGATCGTTCTGATGTGCACTCTCATTACCATCGGTAAACTCTGGCAGACAGCTGCCTGGAGAAATCACATGTCGTCTGCTGACACAGGGAGGGAAAGGGCAGTGACTAAAATGTTAGTCACCTTATCCCTCATGTCACTCGTCTTAAATCTGCCGAGGATTGGACTAAGAATATATCCGATCTTTAACTCCAAATTTAGTTCTAACGGTACCTATAGAAATGCTTACCTAGTCTGTTCTAGTATTGCAGAAATTTGTGTTTGTGTGGAGTCGTCTTTTCGCTTTATCATCTATTATTCTGCGTCTTCAAAATACCGAGAGACTTTAAAGAATTTGATGAAAACAAGATGCTGTTTGAAACGGGTTCTTTATGAAGCGAAATATAAAGCATCATCAGACGACACTAGTAGGAGAGTGTTTTAACTGTGCATACCTGACTGATCGTACTCTGTGTTAATTATAGTACCACATCTTAACCTGCTTCTTTTAAGTGCTGGATATCTCAAGGCTCTGTTCTTTGCCTCTTTTATTCACTCTGTACGACAATGCACTTGATTTGACCATCTGCCAGATAAAATCTCGAAGTCCACCAAATATGAATCATACTGACAGTAAATTGAAGTCCTTCTAATAGTCTCTTTCTAGTAGAAACTGAAATAAATGTGTCCTCTACCTCCTCTATTTTCTCTGTGCTTAATCCTTACAGCCACCGACAGCCACAGGTGGGCGGCGTAGTGTTGTAACCACAGTAGAGTCTGAGCTTGTAATCCTGTGCGTAAATAAAAGACTACATAAGGGAGAAAACACGGGAACCTTTAAGAATTGTTCCTCTTTCGATTACTTCCCTTTAAAAGCTAAACAAAGTCAACCATCGGTTATTTTATGTTTGAAAGTACGCAAAGTTTTGTTCATCAAGCACCATATTGACATTCATTGCCGGTTACTCAATTCCACGTGGATTTGTACTCAACCAACCAAAAAGGAGAAGACAACAGTAAGTAATATTTAAATTTAAATGTATATTCTAATAAAATACATGCCTGTTTTATACTGTTTGTGTGTATATATTTTATACATTTTTTTTCTTACTTTTTACCTACTTTCCGATATGTGAATTCTCTGCCCCATACAGTTATGGTCTTTCAGTTGATTTTACTACAAGAAAACAAAGTGTATATTTGTTAAAATTTACACCACGTAAATGTATTTAAAATGCTCTTTAAAAAGAAGTATAACAGATAGTTGTTTTTACTGTAGGTTAATAAATATAAATTAAAAAAAACTACCTACTCGTGGCCAATTCCTATGCTAACAGAGCAAATGAAATATCTTTGGTTAAAATGTCTGTTATAGTTTCGTTCTGATTCTTATACGCCAAAGTACTAAATGAATGTTTGAGAATTTATTTCTTGAATTTGTAGCTATTGCAAACACCTGCTTATAAATGAAGCCGTTATTTTGCATATTTGCTTATTAGTCTTTAAAATATAAGGAGCTCTTGTTATGAAACTCGGGGGGCAGCATGGGAAACGAAAGGAAATGTGTCTTGTTTCCGAATAGCCAACCCGAAAATGAAATTTTATTCCTAAATCTGAGTTACAAGGCAAAAAAAAGATGCCGTAATGTAAAGAAATATGAAGTAATATTAGAGTGGCATTGCCATAACATTGTAAATATGAAAATAAGACTCTTTTTCTTGACTTTATTATGTCGACCATGTTAGCGCTTTTTCAAAACTACTCACTGTAAGAGGCATATGTGGAGAATAAATAAGAAATAATATCCAATAGGCTAAAAGGTTGAAATTAAGTTGAGTAGAATAAATTCTTCATTGTGTTGACCCAGGCGGACATAAAATGGTGACATTTCGTGATCCTTCGTATTAATCAGATTGTGAACTGTTAAAAATGCAATATATCTGGAGCTCTGTATGACCTATAATCATTGAAATTGTGTATAACAGACATGTTGATGTTACACCATACACACACACAACACAGAGTTTTAAATGGGAATACAATGTTGGAAACTGCTATTAATTCAAAGGATATCAAATACATACAATGTTAGAAGTTGTTGGTCAAGACGATAATCACCATAAATATTAAGACAACTTTTCATAGATAAACCAGCTGTTTCACCCATTGAAGTTTAAACGGATTCTCCAGTGTGTTGAGACTTACGCAAACGTTCATGGTGCATTGTATTGCATAAAAATTAAAAGCTTGAAAACCACATGTTTCCAAATACACTTTCTGACATTTTGACATTCTCTGATAGTCCTCGTGAAGTATATATTAATCTTCACATTCGGAGTCTCGGGCCGTCCACATAAAATATAAATTTATTGAAAGTACATGCTTAACGTACTATCAACATATACACTCAAAATGATTTATTTTGAAGTATAATCTTCAACCTGAAGGCAAAATATACACAATATCTGACATCCTGAAAAACCAATGTCCAGTTCCTGTGCGGGGTTCAATGCCGTGTAAACGATCCTGTGATACGTGTTAATAACTATTTAATTCTATTATTTGTAATTTTTAAATTGTAGTATTCTTGAAATCGTCGCATTTGCAATATATGTGTACGCGTGTGTGTTGGGGAGGGAGGATTAAGTGTGATTAAGAAGCCATTATTGCTCGTGTATTAAATTATCAAGTTTTATTTGTACTTTATTATTGCTTTAATTATTTTTGTAAACTAATGCCGGTGTAGTACAAAAGAACTATGGATCTGTCAAATGATCGTCGAGATATTGGCGAATTTGCGAATTTTTACATCTTTTTTCACAGGGACTCATACGTGCCCAGATGCGAAGGTTGGCCAATCTTGAAACAAGGTTTAATAAACATATCCAGACTTACTAAACAGTTTGATACTTTGCTCTGTCCTAAAAGCTGGTGTACAGAACCATTCATATCTGCGAACAGCCTGAAGGTATCAAAAGAGACCTAATCTCTCAAGGTGCCAGAAATAATTCTAAGGTCATAAGCCTTTTTATAAAACAGACATATGCAAAAGGACGAAGTACACTTGAATAACTATAAACCATGCATACATCTAGATGAGCTATAGAAAACTAGTTCCACAATCCAAGAGCTGCAGTACAAAATGTCCTGGCCCCTAACTCCTTCTGTTGGTGTCCATAGAGTAGAAAGACATGTGGGACTGTGAGAAAATAAAGGACTGACTCATACAGAAGAATTACCTTCCATAATATTTTTAACTGTTTTTTTCTCATGGACGAGTAAGCGCTTGACACGATCTGATGGACCAATTGTTTCCACCCTGCGTGGCAGTAGAGGGACTCTCGAACAGAGGTTAGATGTATTTAAAGTAATTTTATGGTTGACCATTCTGGACTTTCATATTTAAAATTTCCTGAAGTATGTTAATTGGTGTAGCAGGAAGACTCACTATGCACTGTTGCAGTAACTGTCTGTGGACAGCACTGTGGACATACCTGTGGACATGACAGTGGGTATGGCTGTTGACATGTCTGTGGACATGACTGTAGACTTGGTTGTGGACATGATTGTGGGTATGGCTGTTTATATGACTGTAGACAAAGCAACAGATTCTGATGCAGACCGTGCAAGCATGGGACGAAGTTTCCTAAGACTGCATACATTTCAGGCATTATATTTCAATCTCTAAAATCCTGTAAATCCCGAGCTCAACTCCTTTAGGGCTTTATGGAGTGTTGAATGGGGTGTAAAAAATCATGTAAAGTGTTAATAGCAATTTAATTGCATCATTTATATGAGTTGTCAATTCATTTTATATAACTTTAGACATTACAGTCTCCATCCTCTTAGAACATCCCCGGAGATGTCATAATTTGTTGCATGTTATTTTAAATGTTAGCAGTTTCTTTTTCTTTTCTGTTTCTTCACAGTAAAGCGATGGATATGTGTGTCTTCCAGCATGGTACAGCTTGCAGCTTATTAAAGAACCTCTAAATACTTCGTCTGACCACAAAATAAAACTTTGTCTCAAAAAGGATCAAAACTGAATAATTTTTTTCATGCTTTATCAGCGCGGAGGCCCCTGAGCCAAAGGACTCGAAAAATACTGAGGAGCAGAAGTAAATACTTTATTTGGCGGACTTTTTCCACGACTATCACAATTTAACTAACCTCACAGGCAAGGCATGTTAAGATGACATATTGCTCTTTGTGAGCCTGGCAGTTGGTGAGCTGTCATCAACCTGCTGTACCGATTGTGACACTGACAAATTGTGACATTAAGGTATTGTCACACAGCTCCTTTGTCATCATTCAATAACTGGACTCTATTCAAGGAGCTAATAGAAAGTTCATGAAGGTGCAATGATAAGCTTATCTAATGAAAGACATGGCTAGTAAAATGTTTGTTAAAAAAAAATGACAAATAATCAGTATCTGAGACGCATCCATACAATTCTTGTTTGGGAACTGCGCTCTGCAGCCTAAATTCCTTGCAGGAAAAAAAAATGTTTGTTGCAAACTTTTTTAAAATATTAATTTAATCACAACCATAAAGATTAAGAATTATTTTTGCGTCATATAATTTCAAAAAGTCTTAGTGAAATCTCATTGTAAAAGTAACTATAAATGATTTCGCCACAAAATAGTGTAGCAAAAGAATTCGAAAAATCATAAATTATGTTATCTATTTTTTGTGGTCTTCTCGGGTTTCTTAATTTTTTCACCAGACAAAAGTGTACTACTGGTATCAGTATAATATCTGTGATATTTAAATCAATGTATTTTATGCTGCCTTTAGTGTTTTCCGTGACAACTGCAGACTACACTTGACACTACGAGGTAAGGAATGATCGAATCTTTTACACATCTTTCTAGAAAACAAACTGTGCCAAATCTTTCTGTATTTGGAACTCGAGATATAGTAGACAATAAAACTGGAAGCAGACCCCATGGAGATGCAAACCTCGTTGATGCTGACGCAGGCAAAGAAAAAATATTGATATTTACCTTTAGCACTGAATTCAGCATTGAATAACGGGTACACTCGAAGCAGAACCCTCGGCAATGAAAATATTAAGAACTCAATGGATAAGAGTATCAGCATTTTAGTCACTGCTACTTCTTTCTTTGCATTAGCTGATGCCGTCTGTTTTCTCCACGAAACAGTTTGCCAAAGTTTAACGGTCGTGATGACAGTGGTGATCAGAACTACAATGGGACACCCTACACCGATAATAAATCCGTAAAATATTCCATCCAGAAAGTCCAGCAACTCCTTGTGCCGAGCAGCATACTCTGTGACAGTAATATTCATGAGTGTGAGTTGTCTTCTCTTGTCAAAGACACATCGAGCGATGTATTTCGCAGTGACGACCAGTCGAAGAAAACAAACGAGTGGCACTGCAGTGAGGACGATGCCGGCCATGTTCTTGGTTTTCAGCAAAAGTTTGGCACGAAGTGGCATCAACACACATAAACATCTCTCACAAGCAATAATAACAGACAGAAGGTTGGACCCATTGCCAGAGCTGTAAAACAACAATATTTTGTTATTGATGAACGACTGAAACAGAGGGCCGTATATCTCGTGGGAAGTAAACATAAAAATTTGTTCCGCAAAGAGAAGGAAGCAAAATGAAATTGTAGTAAAGTCTACAAGGGCTAGACAAAAAAGACAAAGGTTGATTCGGTCGTGTAAACCTTGTTTGAAGAAAACAATCATGTTGAGAGATTGGCTGGTGCTCCGAGTACAAACATTAGCGGTAAAAACACAGCTGACTTCAACTTGCCAATAAGGAATTCGGTTTCTGGACTGACCAGGTCTTCAGATCCATCATACGATGATGTCAGGAAGCAGGTGTTGGAAAGGTTTGAGCTTGAGTTTGTTGTGAAGTCGACTGGTGAAACGGCAGTAACGGTCAAAGACAGCATTTCACTTTCATTACGTTCCATGATGTCTACCCATGTCAAATGTTTTCTCGAACATTTTCACAAAAAAAGTTTGAGGTTTATCTGTACTTCTCTTTCATTTCTAAACGTGTCTAGATCAACAACTGTTCATTTTATCTGATCTTTGATGTGAACTAATTTTGTAATGACATGTATTAGTTAATCCATTGTTTCTCCCTTGAGGAGCATAGGTCCGCAAATCACATACATACTTCAGATGAATGTTTTATAATGTAAAGCTGTACTTAACTCTCTATTTTTATTTCTTTTTTATATTTATCTATATTTTTAATTTTTCTACAAATTTTTTTTACCTTCTTTGCAAAATTTTCTGAAAGTCTGAAAAATGTTAATAAGATGGTAGACAGACTACAGCAATCCTTAGGAAACTGAAAATTAAAATATTGTTGTGAGATTTGACATAAGTGGCAGTTTCCAGCAAGTTTATAAATGTGATAATCGATATCAGACATCTTGCTTCTAAACCAGAACTGGTGGGATCACAAAAATTATAAAAAATCCAGTTTTATAAAATAATTAGAGTGACTTAATTGAAGTAAAATATAATGACACGTTTCTTTGGGCGTGTATAATTTAACGATTTTTACACACACATACACACGCGCAAGCATACACACAACAGAAACAAAAGGCTCTTGTTGGATTACTTTACAGAATATTCATGTATACAAAATATGTGTAGTCTTTAATTAAATAACTAAAAATATATACGCATAATAGAACAGGTACAAGACAAAATATTTTGTATTATTTTTAATTGCTAAAAGCACAGTAAAAAATTATAGTACTTTTTTTTCGTGTTTCTTTTTAATTACACACTCTAGCTTATTGAAGAATAATTAAATATGAGGAGACACGGATGTTTTCTTCCCGAGTGTTAATAAAATTATGTAGGAGGGTGGGGGAAACCCAGGGGTGTCTTGGGTTTGTATCCAGGTAGGCAGGTGGATTTGTGTATTAAATGAAGATTGTTGCATCGAGGCTACGCATTACTGAAATTATTTATTTAAGTTTTTTGTGGCTTCCGACTGCAGGGCTGCTACTGTTTGTAACCACGACGGTGTGTCATGAGTGAAGGGCAGACTTCTGAGTGTTAAAGGATAAACTACTTGCTTCGTGTTCTATATTTCTGTGTCGACATTTGTAGTTAAAACTACTGCTGCTGAAGATGATTGTCTATCAGTAGGCGGCAGTTGAAAATCTGCTCAACAAGGGATTTTGTCGAAGTAGGGGTGAGAAAGAAAATTAAGGTACTTGATTTTGTCTTAGATACATACATTGTCTATTAAGAATGATAGAATCTATTACCATTCATATTCTTCTGGTTAATTACTTCTTCAGTTTAAATTATTCATACGACCGGTTTGTTTTATTGCTTACTTGAGTAACAGAAAGTTCTTGTGACATAGTTGTCCTGAATTTCGCAATGTGAATAAGAGCAAAATGCAACAATGGTATTCAGACAGATCGTCACCTCTATCCTCAGCCGTTCATTTTTCTAGGCTAAATTAAGTTACATTTTTATATCCGAAATGATACTTTTATAATGCATTCACAATCGCGAAAAATTTAGCTTTTTGTTCTGCTGACCCTCTCGGGTCATGACAAGCCAAGTCTTCCACGAGTTTCTTCAAACAACATGTCTTTAAAAACAAACTGCGCCAATCTTTCTGTACCCTGAGCTAGAAAAAATAGACAATACAAATGCAGGTGCAAATTTCGATGGAATGTCAAAAGTAATCTCCACACATTTGACTTATCTAAGCCCGGTTTTTCGCAAGCTGACATCTGAAATTTTTTGTTACATTAAAAGGTTTAAACAAATATTAATGTAAATATAACAACCACGCTAAGGGTTTAAAGCAGGGGTGGGCAATTAATTTTCTCAAGGGGCCGGATGAGAAACTGGGATGGTTCTAGAGGGCCGGACTAATATAGTTGACTCAGTTTTACCCAATACTATATATATAGTATATTTACTGGTGGTCGGCCAGCGGGCGGGCCGGTCAGAGACAGGAGGCGGGCCGGATCCGGCCCGCGGGCCGGCGTTTGCCCAGGTCTGGTTTAAAGGGACTGTAAGGACAGAATAAAACTGCTTAGAATCTTGTGAAGAATAGAATCAGTTTGACTATCGTCTACTTTTGTGTCTGTTCATGTGGAAAAAGTTGAATGTTTTATAGGATGTTGTGATTAATAAGAGAAATTACAATGGACTCTTTCATTTGCTTCAACGAAGTCTCATCCTCCGGTGATGTTAACTCGTTGCCAGTGTCAGAGGATGCAATATGATTAGACATTGTGCATAGCCATTGTGATTGTTATCGATTTTTTTTGAAATTTTACTCAAAAACTAGTGCTGGGATTGTTGTCTGGGACATAATAAACCCGTACTGTTGTCGCCATCGTTCTCCTCCAGGAGTAACACGGAGTAAACTACTTTGTCACGATCGAGAGCTCTTTCTCGCTTTAATATCTAAATTATGTAAAGAGTGTATTATTAATACTTAAATTATGTAAAGAGTGTATTATTAATATCTAAATTATGTAAAGAGCAACATTCATAATCAAAAGGTGTTACAAAGTAATTCTGCAATTAAAGACAAGTTAATGACAACTTATTATGTAAACCGTAAATAAATTACGATTATCATGTACTTATGCTACGCGATTTAAAAGTACAGTTTTCTGATAACAAACAAACACTGTACAAGAACAAACAAAAATATAGTTATTAACACTTGAGCGTCTATTGACCATTTTGTCAGCATCTTCTCCGCCATGATTTCACTAGGTGAGGACTGCTTGTTGACAAGTGTTTTTCCCGTTTCCTTATCTCCCAGTCTTCTACTGTCCTGTAGAATATTTTAGGAATCTCGTTGCCCAGCACATGCATAGATCGTTTCTTAATCTTATTTGTAGGCTACTGGAGGCTGAGTTGCTAAATTTTGGAAACAGAAAGTGAAAAACTGAGTTACATTTTAGGCGGGGCAAGCTGTTTAAAAAAGGCAATGCCCATGCCGCTTACCTCTTCTGTTCTTCGTTTTCCTATCTCTCTATGAATTTAAATTTTGATTCCAAACAGCTATGTCGATTAAAAAAAAAAAAATTCCTAGCCCATGCTGATATCGAACCACATGTCTCCGGTTTCCGACGATTCTCTAAGCACTGGGCTGTCCGCTTTCGTATAAAAGTGTTATGAGGCTTCACAAGCCCACAAGTAAAGACAAGCAGTTCAAAAGACTCAAAGATCGCTCGAATGGCGATATCTTCGGAACAAAAAGATGAAAGCACTGGTCACCAGTATGGTCACAGTGACCAGAACGAGAAATGCACTGGCTGTCAATGAAAAAACATTAAAAATCATTTTGATGGTGAATAAAATCTCTTTCGAAAGCTGCCAGAATGAGATTAATAATACCGAGACGATGAAATATCAAATAAAACACAGTAATATTGAATGAATATGGAAAATGAATTATTACTGAATATAATTTTAAAACGTTTAGTGTGAGATGAATACCTTTTCCCTCAATCATCCACTCTGTAAGCACTTCTCTTACAGAACTTTTTGTAGACTTCGTCCTTCAATTTCTTGCTTAAATTATCCATTAGGTCATCAGATAACAACGTGTGTTTAGTGTTTCATATTTAACTTCTAATTATTTGAATTCTCGACAGTGTGTCATTCTAAAAATTCGATGACAGATATATCTATACCTCGAACTTGAGAAATAGTAGACAAGAAAACTATAGGCAGACCGGATACAGACGCAAACATCGGCAATGCTGACACAGGCAAAGAAAAAGTATCGATACTGACCTTTTGCACTGAACTCAGTGTTAAGTATTGGGTACACTCTGAGTAAAACACTCGGCAATGAAAATATCAAAAACTCGGCGGATAAGAATATAAGCATTTTAGTCACAGCCAATTCCTTCCTGGAATCAACAAATGTTGTCTGTCTTCTCCAAGCAGCAGTCTGCCAGAGTTTAACGGTCGTTATGATGGTGGCGATCAAAATTATTATAGGACACCCAAAGCTATGAAAAAACCGTAAAATATTCCATCGACAAAGTCCAATAACTCCTTGTTCCTTACCGCGTAGTCTGTGACGTAGAACACCATAAAAGTCAGTTGTCTCCGCTTGTCAAAGACACACCGGACATCATACTTGGCTGTGACAACGAGCCTGAGAAAACAAACGACGGGAACTGTGGTGAGGACGATGACAGCCATGTTCTTGGTTTTCAGGAACAGTCTCGCGCGAAATGGCATCAACACACATAAACATCTCTCGCAGGCAACAATGGCAGAGAGAAAGATGGAACCATACCCGGTGCTGTAAAACAGCAATAATTTGTTGCTAGTGAGAGTCTGAAACACCAGACCATATCTCTCGGGAGAAGTGAACATGAACATCTGTTCTGCACAGAGCAGAAAGGAAAAGGTCACTGTAGTAACATCTACAACAGCGAGACAGAAGAGGCAAAGGTTGACTCGGTCTTGTAAACCTTGTTTAAAAAAGACTATCATGTTTAGCAGGTTAGCTGGACCACCGAAAAGAAAAAGCAGAGGTATAAACACAGCTGATTTTAGTTTACTCAGTAGGAACTCGGTCTCTGGACTGACCAGGTCCTCAAAGCCGTCAGACGAGGTCAGGGTGCAGTTGCCAGAAAGGTTTTTCATGTTTTCTCCAGGATGGGAGGCCATTGGTGATGAGCACATCCCACTTTTTTACCTGAGTCATTGCGACCAACACACTTCATGGCATTTATTCTACTTTCTCTGAATTTTGCAAGAGAGAAGAAAGTTTTAAAGATGCTGTTCATTTATCTGTTGCTCTCTGGACGTCTTGGTACACAATGTTATACCGAGACTGTAATCTTTTATCACAGTATAACTTATCGCTGCATATTCATACTTCACGAGAATATTTTAAACAGTCTATTGTGAACTTTTTTCTTTTATAAAATAATATCGCTTTAAATGTTCTTACAAATTCTTCACATGTCTGACTTCAGACGTTGTTGTGACCTGAACAAAACAGAGCTTTTGAATTGGACGGATGAATCAGGACCAAGCAGTTTATAATGACAGAAGTAATTATTGATTATTAATTAGGAGTTTTTGAATTTAGGTGGACTTAAGGGCAAGAACAAAGAAAGAAACACACACAGATGCACACACTTGTGCGCACACATAAATATACTCGAGATAATGTTCTAACTGAGTTAATAATAAATTTTAATTGATCTCGTTGCGCTCACATCGTCAAATATTGTTTCATATGCTTGCTTAAACATTTGCTCGTGCACGCACACACAGTTATAATAGAACAGCACACAGCAACCCCAGGACATACATACAGACATCAAAAAATGTACATCAAATACGCGTGTCTGGTACACAGGACTTGAAGATGTACGTGCTAAAAGTAGTACAATAACACTTACTTTCCAATATTCACAAAATGTTTAATGTCAATCATCGTAAATTAGTTCCCTATACCTTTAATTATTTTTTTCATACTAAAGCGCTAACTAAAAAAATCCAAATATTTATCAAAATATTGTGTATGAATTTCTTTCAACTTTCTTTCTTAGACTCGACAATTCAGTAGCTTGCATCCGCAAATACAATTTTGGGATAATTCCGCTAGTTTACACAGACAGTTATTTTATTAAAACAAAGTGGATAAGTTTCAGCAAGGACCCTGTAGAGTCGATGGTTCTTTAGTTCTTTTCCTTGATCCACCCTTGTTATGGAAGCATCTTCATGGATACTGCAGATGACGAAAGCTTTTGTGGCTTTTACTAAGAGATGGCGAGTAGGTCCAAGACGGGAAGGTTTGTTTGCTCTTTTATATATAAGGAACACATAGCCTTTCTCCAGCATCAGCCGGACTCAAGGCTCTTTTTATAAATACTTTTTTGATACTTTTTGATTTATCGCCATTTTTGCAATGTCCAGACCCGTTGAGTATTGTTTGAGACTGCGTTTTGCATAACAATGATCCATAGAAAGAATCATAAGCACAGGACAGCAAGGTATATGTTGTCTGCACACTTACACACAAAGATACACACACACTTACATAAATAAAAAAGAAAATAACATAAACAAATCATTGATACAGTTTAATGTTAAGGGTTACATTATGCCTATGTAAGCAGCTTTTATAACAATGAAGCCACAACACATTTTGGTAATCATTTTGAAACAAATTATTGTTTGAATGTTCTAGTCAGCAAATAAACGGCTGACAAGCTTATCACAAGCAACATATAGCTTCAATGCGTATCAATCACATCATCATAAACAGCCAAAAAATAAACCATCAAAATAAAAAGACATTTATATGTCTCGATGGTTTTACTGTTACCGATTTCTGACTTGAAATGTTTTGTTTTGTTTGTTTATTATTTTATTTACCAAATTTAGTCTTTGGTAGTTAGAAACTGAACTGACATGATGAACTGCTTTTATTTTTACGTTGTTTGTTTGTTTTATTGAACTATTACATTGTTTTATTGTTTGTTAATGAGTTCATTTTGTTGGTTTTATTTAATTATTTACCGATTTTTATTTTATTTTGCATTTTTCAATTTTTTTCTGCAATTTACTGCCTGCAGATAAATAGGTTTTTTGCAAAAGAGGTTTTATCCATTTAATTGACGTTTATGGAGCATCCATCACTGAAAGATCTGGACATCAGATGCTACTGACAAATACGAAATTATATCGCAGAAAACTTATACCCTCAGTTACATTTATTGTTAGATGATGCCGATGCTGCTTGATTTTACTATTAACATTATTCTTAATATTATAAGTATTGCTTCTTCGATTATCAGTTTAATGTTCAAAGGGCAAATAAGAGATTCATGCAAACTAAATGACAAGCTATTTACTGACATTTAAGACATGCATTTATTTTATGTAGTCAGATTCTGTTCTCACTTATTTACAAAATTACAAAGAAGTTTAAAGATTGGGGATTTTAACAATCTGTAGGTAAAATCTGATAATATATATTATATACATATATATTGAAGCCTCTTGCTGTTTTAATTCGCCTTTTACATATTTACTGTAGTATGACTATTAGCTTAGACATGACTGTGACGCACAATACTTACTTCCATTAATCTAAAGGTAACAATTGTACCTTTGAGGTAGTTCCCTGTAGGTTTGTCTCATTAATGAGTTGTCAACCCGAGGTGCGCCGAGAGCGTATCGTGTGCGTTTCCACGTTATAACTTAATTATAATTATAAATATAATAATTGTATGTGTCCTGCTTACATCACAAACGCTTAATGCTGTAGTGTCTGAGTAATACGGACTCATTGTGAAATATCTTTCATATCAAAATATCTGAAAATGAGAGATTATTTGATTCTAGAGGTATAGCTAATGCTAAATATTTTTTTAGAGAATGATTTTATGTAGACGACAATGAGTACATTTTATGAGGCTTTTGTTTACATGATTGCGTTGTTTGTTTATATTTCCTTTCACTTTTATATAAAAAAAGTAGACTTAATTACTGTTTTAAAGTATTTCCCAACAGTATAAACAGGATATTTATTTTTAATGAAGATAGCAATGTAGTAAAGAAAATCTAATTTTAGCAAAATTATTGCCAGAAAGAGAACGATTTCTGATCGTTGTGTTTCAAATAGTGTCAACAGATTTTTCAACTTATATTAGTGTACTTATCTTTATAAATAAATTAAAAAGTTTGAGAAATGAAAGCTAAAAAAAAAAAAACAGGTTTTGGAGGAAAGAAATCTGTAAGCCATATTTTACAAACTACGAAATGTAATTCACTCATTGAGTTACAACTTACAATGGTTTCTTTCGTGTTTATTATTGTGGACATCATGGCTTTGTCCTCTGCTTTGCTTTGGATCTTGAATGCAGATCTCGTGCGATGTTTCTCCACATCCAGATACACATCGAAAACGAAAAAAAAAAAAAAAAAACCCCAAACAAACCATAAGCTAAATATTTTAGTGCAATGAGAAAAGACAGTTATTGAGACATTCTCGGGGAGTAGTGTGAGCCAGTCTCTCCTTCCCTTCCATGACAACTAAGGTGACGACAGCAACACCGAGGGTGATGATAATAATCAACTCTACTTCATTTAAGCGCAAAGAAGAAAAATTACGATGACGTGATAATTCGGTTTACAGAGGCAAGTAATTGAGAGATGACCAACATGTGTGTTTATTTGTTACAAGCGAGTACAAATTTCCTTGTAAAAGCTGCCTGGCAGTTGCACAAACTACCTCGGTCAACGACAAAAAAACCTCTTTAAACAGCTTTTACAGCTTTTTTAAATATCGCCCCTTTAAAAATATGGTATTATGTGTAATTAACAGATTCAATAGGAAAATTATTGTCAACTAAATGCCGAAGTTGGGCTGGAAACCACGATAAAATGATCACATGTTATTTAGCATTTAAACTCGTCCACCCTTTCGACCACATTTCTACATTTTCTTAAAATCCTTCTTTTATATCCGTCGATAGAATGAAATGCAAAACATCCCCCTCACACACACACACACACACACACATTGACTTAATAAAGTAAGTATACCGTTCATAAACGCGGTGAGCACTTTCTGGCCTCTAGTTGAATGTCCTCATTTCATAAGATGTACATATCAAAAGGAGTTATGGATGGATCAAAGGTGGATTAAATCATATTACAAGGTGTCCATCTATTTTAAGCAGTAATTTTCTAACAGTTACACGTTTACAGCATTGCCACAGAATACAAACCTGGTCAGGGGATTAGCCTATAAATTAAGAAAGATTTTTTAAGCGGCCTGCAATGTCCAATGAACAATAGAGAAAGATTGATTACTCTATCCTACGGGACCAAGACCCTTTAACGATGATGAATCACAGTAGTCCTGCCTGGAAGAATGGCATAAAAAAAACAAATCCTTCCCCAAACCATTTACGGAACCGCTTCAGTTCGACTAGAAGCAAATCTCTGCCCTACACGGGTATCAGTCTAATTTTGAGTACATTGCATTAGCTAGTCTGCTATTCCTTTACCCCACGAAAACAGTCATTTCGAAACAAATTTGCCAAAATGTTTCTATATCTAGAACTGGAGAAATAGTAAACAATAAAACTGAATGCAGCTCCCATGCAGACGCAAACATCGGCGACACTAACAAAGGCAAAATAAAAATATTCATACTTGCCTTTAGCACTGAACTCTGCGTTGAATAAGGGATACGCCCTGAGTAAAACCCTCGGCAATGTAAATATTAGAAATTCTGTAGATAACAGTATAAGCATTTTAGTCACAGCCAATTCCTTCTTTGTATTAACTGATGTGGTTTCTCTTCTCCATGAAGCAATCCGCCAAAGTTCAACCGTTGTAATGAAAGTAGAAATCAAAATTATTACATGACACCCCAAAGATATGAAAAAACCGTAAAATATTCCATCTACAAAGTCTAATAATTCCTTGTTCCTAGCTGCATAGTCTGTGATATAAAAATCCGCGAAAGTCACTTGTCTCTTCTCGTCAAAGACACACCGGACATCATACTTGGCTGTAACGACGAGCCTGAGGAAACAGACGATGGGAACTGTGGTGAGGACGATGACAGCCATGTTCTTGGTTTTCAGCAACAGTTTTGCGCGAAGAGGCATGAGTACAAATAAACATCTCTCACAGGCAATGATGGTAGAGAGAAAGGTGGCACCATAGCCAGTGTTGTAGAATAACAATACCTTGTGGTGTGTGAGAGTCTGAAACACCTGGCCATATCTCTCAGGAGACGAGAACATAAACATCTGCTCCGCAAACAGAATAAAGGAAAAGGTTAGTGTAGTGAAGTCGACGACTGCCAGACAAAACAGACAAAGATTGACTCGGTCTTGTAAACCCTGTTTGAAGAAGACCATCATGTTGAGGACATTCGCTGGTCCTCCAAATAAAAACAGAATCGGAATAATCACAGCTGATTTCAGTTTACTGATGAAGAGTTCAGTTTCTGAACTGATCAGGTCTTCAGAACCATCAGACGAGGATGTCAGCAAGCAGATGCTTGAATCGTTCTCACTAGAGTCTGTGATGGTACCGGGTAGAGAGGTGGAGAGAGGTACACGGAACATCTCACTATTGTTGTAGGTCATTTCGAAAGACACTTTTTTCGTCGAACCTTTCTTTATGAAAAGCTGTTCACAACTTTAGGTTTCCTTTTTTCTTGATCTTCATTTACATTGCTCCTTTATTTCTCTCTCTCTCTCTGGCTGCGCAGTGATGTGTCAGTGTCATTGGTTCCATTACAAATTTTTCTCATTTTCACAAACGTTTACTTTCGGTACATAAGTTTTGCATTTTTTTTATTCCTCTTGAAATTTATAGAAAGATAAATGTAATGTCTTTACATATGTGTTTCCTGTTCTGAAAACTTCGACATAAAAGAACTATATGTATAGGCTAGACTCAGTGAGAGAAAGACGGTTTCTGTGTTTCTCAAATGTATTCATGGCAGCCAATTTATAAGCATGTTTATTGACTTCATGCAAAGTATTTTGCATCTGGGTGGGCTGAAACGTGGAAAATGGGCGAAGGTAAATTTACAGGAAAACACTGCATGGTCTTTATCAAACAAAAACAAAATGACTAAAATACAATTTACTCACACATTCAAATATTGGATGGCGTTTGAATCCACTAACCGCGGGCACACACAAGCGCGACGGCACGCACGACAAACTCACAGCATGTAGACACAGATTTTTAGAAAATATACAAAAATGCGAGTTCATGTGAATAAATATACTCGGACAAACACGTGGACATTTACATACCTACAGAAGTCTAACAGCACGTAGCTCCCCATTCATAATTTCTACAAAGAAAGTTTAGACCTAGTTTTCTTCGCTTCTTTATTTTCTTGAGGAATACACAAAATTATGCGGAAATATTGTCACGAATTTCTTTTTCTTTACAGGTAAACATGCAGATATTTTCTCCCCGATCGTTAGTCAGACACGAGAATAAATACAAGTTGGAGGATCATCACGTGTCTGCATAAAGAGATGTGGATTTGGAGTAAAGTGGAGAGCACGGCAAATAAAAGAAGCATGCCACGGGATGCAGGGCACTGAGTGCACAAGTTCGTGAAAACATTGCTCAGATTTCATCATTTATAAATTGAAATAAATTAAAGTTTTGTTTAGTTTAGTCTCTTAAAACTGTTTTGATTTTTGTAGTCACTTTGCGAATGTAATATCAGACAGGTGTTTAGGTACTTCTTGAATTTGTTTTTCTTGAATATCTAGAAATATATATTTCTGTGGTTGGTTTTTTTTTTCTGTTCGTTTTTAATAAATTTTAAGGACAAACGTTCTTTCTCGTGTGGTCTGCGGTGTAAACATTCTTTTAAGGCACAGTTTTCTGGAGTGTTATAGCAATTGTTGACTTGAGGAGGCATCCAAGGTTATGACTAGTTATGACTGTTCACCATCCTTACATCCCCCGCTCACATTTGTATTGCATTGTTCGCAAATCTCACAAACTAAAATATGTGGGCAGTGGTGTTTATTTATAATATATATATTATATATTTACAAAATGATGCCGCTCCTTAAGGAATACTCGAGAGTCAATTAAATGAAAGGTAAACGTGCACAGAAGACGTATACTTTCTCTTTGATAAGTGATCTTACCTTGCAGTTGTCAGTGGTCAACGCCATCTCGCCCTTAAACAAATTTGGAAGAAAAAATAGCTCCATGGTCAAGTGTCACATCCAACATCAGTTGACTCGTAGGACACCAGAAACCCCTACTTGGAACAGTTAACATTTCACAAGATGCCGGCCGGTTATGAACTACTGAAAAAGTCAGCTTATGTAAAAGAATTTTGTCGATATAGATAGCGTGGAGGTAGAGAGCGAGAGAAAGTAACCACGTAAAGTAAAAGAATTTTGTCGATATAGATAGCGTGGAGGTAGAGAGCGAGAGAAAGTAACCACGTAAAGGAGCGACTACTCCGCCTTTGGATAAATCTTTCATGCATAAAAGAAGATTTCATTATTTCAAACAGCAAGTAAATTCAAATGGGAATTGAGAGAACGCTGTAAAATTGAAAGACAGACTGCTGCAGAGACTGGTAATCACAGTTTTCTCCATTTATGCTATCATCCCGATGCTTGAGTTCTCTTATGACTATTGTCGGTTCATGCTCAGAAAGTTCCTTAACATTCCTGTAAAAGTATCGTCCCATAATATTCTGAACAATGTGTTTGAAGGCATTCGTGGATCTTGATCAATAAGACATCAAGAGATGGCGACGTTGAAGTTTAAAAGAAGGGAAGGGAGGTAAGTGATTGATGAAGCAAAGAAAGCTGCAGATACATTCCCTTTACTCCTCTCTCCTGGTCTGTTTTCTTTTTCTCTGTTTTACATGTCCAAGTCAATTGTCTACCTCCATTTTGTTTGGAGTATATTTTTACAAGAAGAAAATAAATTTAGATTGCTGAAACAAGGCGTGCGAGTATACATATTTACAGTAAAGGATTTTGTTATTTTTTTCTTTCCTGTTTACTCTGTCAAACACAATGAAGGCATTAATGTAGAGACACTGATGGGAGGTCAGACAAAACAGACGAAAGTTGTTTTGTAAAAATAGAGCAGTTAAAGTCACTGACATCGGCAATGTCTCAGGCGTCGTATTTTCTCTCTATCATCTTTCTCCAATCACTCAATCAACAATCACAGACACATGCACGCACATAAGTCTTATCATTGCATAGCTTGCATAGCTCGAGTCTATATTCATTTAAGATAGCGACTGGGCCTTTCACTGCGATCACAAAATAACTGTACCTACTGCTTTTTCTTTCTTATGTATCAACCTACCTAGCCTTCTACATTCTTGGTACAAAGCTGACTGAAGCAATGGCTTCGGGTGGCGACTGTCGTGATGATACGATCTTTACGTTGACGCTAAAGATGTCAGTAATAACCTGTAAAATAACTCCCAGTGAACAGAACCTGTTCATAATCCTTTTCCAAGAAATCAAGGAAACGATAAGAGTAGGTGCCTCTGGATGATTTCAACATACTAATCATCAGGTGAACCTCACCTATTTACAGTGCCCTACTTGGGTGTGCCTACGTCGTCATGGCAACAGCCAACATGCAGCCAGAAATCAAAGTTTGATTGGTTGTAATAACTACAATCAGGGAAACGACCTGCACGTCCTTTGTTTGGTGTCTTTTGTGTTCTTTGGTGATAGACTGCCGCTTGGGGTCTTCAATACAACTTAAAACCTGAATTCCACTTCAATAGACTTCTAGTCAGACATACACGCGGGAGGAATAAATGTGTAAACTATTCGATTGCTTTACTAAGAAAAACTGGCTTTTCTACCGCTTCTGTCGTTAGAAAACTGTCACAAGATGGCTGCTCTTTGTGACTTGCAGGCCGCAAATGATGGCAGTGTAATATCTGGTAGTAAACCTCTCTACACAGACACGGAGGTGTACCCTGGTACATCCTAGCCAAAGGTAGATTCAGGTGACGATCGTTAGAGTGGAGCTTCCAACTACCTCTACAACATCTCTACCCGGGCGGACAACGATAACAATGGCAAGCCACTGGCAGATCCACAAAGTCTCACGGGAGTAACGGGAAGTTTAGACCACCATTGGCAGTACTGAGAGAATAGAAGTCAACACGAAATACATTAAAGTCATTATTTATGCGGTTAAAGAAGATGTGACGAATATGGCAACGAGGAAAACAATTGTTTATTATTTAGCAAACACATTGATGGTTTTCACGTAAGTCTCATAAACACAATGATTAGATAATTAGATTACATGCAAAGTTATGTATTATGAGCTAGTACAGTTTGTTTCGCATCTTTATCATCATCGTTACCCTTACAATAATCACAGTTTATCTTTATATTCTGAGCACAAAATAACTGCACTCACAGTATCTTCTGATACATCTTTTTATGGACTTTTGATACAAGGTGCACGGTTTTGGTTTGTGAGATGGATGGACAGTTATTAAAATCCAAGCTACTGGCCACGGTTGATATGTTTTACTCTTGCACAATATTGTAATGGCTGCCAGATTGTGCTTGTGAAGGTAACATTGCAAAGAAATTTTCATGTCTTCTTTTAACGGTTCACACAGAGTTTCTTTTACTAACCCATTTCACTTTTTTTCCATGTTTTCCAGGTCCATTACCTCAGAGTGACAAATCGTCAATAAGATGAATTACTTGTCCTCCAAGAAACAACAGCAATAACACCAAAGCAAATTTATAACTTCCTTTACACCACACATCTATCCTAGAAGCTGATTTCTCAAACGACACGATGACTGGATAAATGGAAATTAAAAAAATAGGAATAAACTCACGACATTTGTGCTTTATGTTGGAGTTCAACATGAAAAAACCGCTCTAGACACTTGTCTCTGTTATAAACCTCCTGTATATAAAATAAATTTAAGTAAATATTCAGTAAAGGGATATAATTACTAAAGGGATATAAAACCATTTTCATTTCAGGTCGACTACGCAGCTTGGCTGTTTTGTCGATTTGTCTAAGGTGATATGATGTGGGATAAATGTATTGCTATCACTAACTGAACAACAGAAGTTACTAGAAATATTATTATAGCCTGTTACTTTGGTACTTCTTCGAAAAAGAAGGCATTAATTCTATAAAATCTTTATGCTTATATAGTTTTATCTAGAAGCTATTGAAGTGTCTTATTACATTTGTTATATTTTATTATTCAAGGCGAAAATAATTCAATTTAGTTATCGTCTGCTTTTCAAGACACGATTTTGTAAGCGTTTTAAAAACAAGCTCTTAAATGTCTGTCTGTACTTTGAACCAGCGAAATAGTAGACAAAAAAATGAAGACAGGATCCCATGTAGCTACAGGATTCTGAGATGCTGATACCAGCAAGGAAGAAATAACGGTATTTTCCTTTAGTTCCAAACTCTGAACTGTAAAACGGAAGTGTTCGAAGGGTCATCTTTGGCAGACAAAATATCAGAAATTTTACCGACAAGATGAGAAGCATTTTTGTTAAAACTATTTCTTTTTTTGAATCACCTGTAGAGGCCTGTTTCCTCCAGACAACAATCTCCCAGAGTTTTGCAGACATTACTATAGTTGCGATCAGTACAATGATTGGACATCCTATTGAAATAACAAAACCGTAGAATACTCCATCTAAAATTTTAAGCATAATTTTGTTTCGTTCCTCATATTCAGTAGCATAGAAGGACATGTAGGTGAGCTGTCGTCTGCTGTCAAACACGCAGCTGACTGTGTACTTGGCAGTGACTACGAGTCGGAGAAAGGTGATGACAGGTATGAAGATGGCAATGACAGCACCCATGGTCCTTGCCGACAGAAGAGTCTTTGCCTGTAGAGGGAACAACACACAGACACATCTCTCCATTGCTATCAAAGCAGACAGAAACATGGACGCATAGGGCGAGCTGTAGAAAATCATCATTTTGTTGTTCACAAAAAAGGCGTATACAGGTCCGTAGTTGTCGTGAGACTGAAACATGAACATTTGCTCCGAAACCATGAGGAACATGTAAGAAAGAAACACGAAATCGACTAAAGCGAGACTGAAGAGACAAACATTGACTCGATCTCTCAAACCTAGCTTCAGGAAAACAACGATGTTGATAACATTTGACGGACCGCCGACGAGAAAGAGGACAGGAATGATGACAGCTGACTTTAACTTGGAAATGAATTCTTCTGTCTCTGGGCTCACCAAATCATCATGACTATCCAATGATGTCACCAAACAGCTTTTTCCTTGATAATAACTGCTGTTGTTCATCGTATTGTTCATCGTGTTGTTCATCGTGTTGTTCATCGTGCAGCTGCTGTCATTCGAGAAGAAGACTCTTCAATGGTCTTCCTTCGTGCACGGTGTAGGTTTAGTTAAAGTGTGAGAGCGAAAATTCATTTGGAATATTTGACAAAATCTCTGGAAATAAAAGACAAACTGGTTTTGTATACTGTTATCGTTTAAACTGCAATAAAAATCAACGTTCCTTTGGATGATCCCAAGAAGATGGCTGACGATACTCAAAAATCTTGCAAAGCTGTCCTTCATGATAATGATGAAAAGTAAGAACATTTCTCTCTTTTAACGCTGACCTCCCAACTTTGTTTTAGTAGCTGTCAAGCTTTACGAAGTTAATTTATATCAGAAAGCTAATCAGTTTGTGAGAGCTGGTCTCTCATGATGATAGATTGTAAAATAAACAATCATGTTATTTTCTTGTATTTATATCCATTTTTTTTCAATTTTTCCACGTGGATTGACATTTGCCTCACCTCCTACCCGCACGCACGATGATATATCGTACTTACCATTCACATCGTAGCATTAGGAAAAAAAATATAAGCGTAAAAGGACAAACGACTAAATATTTTCACATTTTTTCTAGAATATATATCCTTTTGAGTAATCACTCCCAATTTTTTTTTATTTATTTTTTTTATAATATAAAATATTACTAGGTTTCTCTCTTCTGGACTATGTATGTGCGTGTTTTTTTTTCTTTTTTTTTTTTTTTTTTTTTTGATATGTGTGTGTTTGAGTTTTAGTACGAGTTCCAGCTGAAACAGATATTCGGCACAATTTTCTTTATTGCTTTACTTACTAGGAAGGGCGTACTGTTATCGAGCCGGAGCTGAGTTCTTTACTGATTTTTTCGTTGCACCATCATTGAAGACCTACTAACTATACACTATTATTTCTGCATATTTGTCTTTTTTTGAAAGGAGTTCTTGCATTTTTCAATGAAATTTACAGAACTCTGAACGTAACTATTTGCTCATTATTTTGTAAGAGAAAGGTTGATCAGTTGGAGGCGTCAACCATTTCTTCTCTTGACTTAAAAAGAAAACAAATTACGACCCTTAGAGCTTCAGTTATTTGCTTTGTCCCGTACACTTTGCCACTGAGGAGGTTTAAACTGAGGAAGCAAGCATGTATATAAAGCATCTAATTTTTGTCAGTAGCGATGTCAAACAGAAGTTGCTAAGTGTGATTGACGAGGTATTAAAGAATATTACAGCTTGCAGCTTGTTTTTCTTACTGCTTATAAGTTTAGTCGACAGTAAGATGTTTATTCACAGTATTTAAAAAAAGTCTTCATTTGATAGCAAAATTAAAATTCTTAACTTTCATTTTTTACGAGAAGATCAACAAATCGTATCAGGATTTGGCTTTGCAGTCATCACAGAAATATTGTGGAACTTGTGACTCTGAATTCCTGCATTTGCCCCTGCAACACCAACAGATTCGTTGCTGTACCAAAAAGTGAAAACATTGTACAAAAAGTGGAAGAAACTGCATCTTCAGAGCATCTGTCCCAAGTGTCTCTGCTCGGACTGACTTTTAGAACTGGATGACCACTCTATTTCCTCCTCTCGTGTATAGAGTTGTATCACCATGGTAAGTTTGATGTAGTCAAGAAAGAAACAATCGCCCCATGGCTAATAAAAAGAATCTTTGCACTTGTGATTTTAGAATCATTTCATCGGTGCAATTGTTTGTTTTTTCTAAAAGGCAAATATTTGTCGTTCTTGGAGACCTTCTCTCAAGCTTTTGTTTAAACGAATAAAATTATTTATTTACTTAGCAGACGTGAATTTTTGAGAATCTTGAGTGTCTAGTTTTCTTGTATCTGTGCATCAGTTGCTGAGTTTCTTTGATGCTGCCTAGAAACATTTGCCATCATCACTCCCGTCTGCATCTTGCGGTGTCTCAGGTACCCCGAGTACCTTCCCACTCCTTAGGCCCCGTAGGCAGTATCAAAGGTCGAGAACTTTCTTTGTGACCCAGTGCTGCTGATATCATGAAGGTTTTGCTCCAATTACATTTTTACTGAGGTAGAGAGCGCGTTTTGGATGTGACCAGAGAGCATCCACATCACAATAACACAAGACCATAATTCATAAGCTATTTACTACTTTATTAATTTTACTACAAACAATTAAACACACAAATCCCCTCCTTTACCGAAACCCTGTTTCTACATGTGTTTATCTTTGTCTAAATATATTTTTCTTCGTCTATAAGCATATTCATCTCCCTCCAGCTCTTCACGGCCCTCCTCCAGGTGTGACCATCGACGCTACATCTCTGCCTCTTCCGAGATGAAGGATAAGAGAGAGAGAGAGATAGATGTTTCCTCTGTCTTTGTATACATGTCACTTTTAGAGTGCGAGCCTTTCGGTAACTGACCAGTCAATGGGTGGTCATGCGGTCAGCCTCATCCTTAAATAACTAAAGCCCATCACGTGATACCTGCCATCATTAGACTGCCACCAATATTTCAATACTTCGATCTGTGGAAGCTAACACTTTGACCTAGTAGCACCTAAAGAGACCAACGCCTTAGTAAACATAAGAAGAAAGGATAAGCACAAAGCAAGTAAATTTAATTACCATGCCTTGTCGAACCTATTTACCGTAGAAAAATATTCTGTGGGAAGACTTGTCAGGTAATCCGCCTCTCTACGTTTTTCCCCTCCCTTGACGACTGATAAGGAGGATTGCTTTTACTGTTTTAAATTCTCTTAGTACACAGTTTCATGTTTTCTCATTTTGCAATTATCGTTTATGCTTGCTGGAATCACGAAGTCCTAACATACGACAATATATTGACAATCGTCAACTCTAAAGTCCTTCTGACAATTTGCTTACAGAACCAGATACCAGTATATTACAATGTTGATTAAAGCAGATACAACTATTTCTGTGGGATATACCCGTAGCCTTGTATCAAATCTTACAAACCGAGGTCATTTGATGTGTACCCGATATTTGAACCACAAGGCTGTGTACTGTATAGTTTGTGAAACATTGACCTCATTCCATTTGAACCAACCAGCTGTTTGTGTAAACATCCACCTAGAGGTTCAGCTCCTAGACATACATTTCTTTCTCCACTACTAGAAAAGCTCATAGCTTTGACAAAAGTCGATATAAAATAGTTACACAGGGATAATATGGCCTACACCCATAATTGTAAATACATGTATTTGATTATATATTTATAATCCAATCTTCTTTCGTCGTTAAACAAGCAAGCGTAAAGAGATAGTGGCCTTTTATCATGTTTAGTACCTATTGACAGACTGCTTGGGTAAACAAACTGTTACCGTCAGCAGTGTTTTTATCTGTAGATGAGAAGCCAGGAGATGATTGAAGCTACTGATGTATGAGGAGAGCATTCGTCTTCAAGACAGAAGCCTGACTGAAGGTTCAGATTGTTGTCCAGTAATGGGAAGACTAACCAGCCGCAGCAGTGCAACCCACCGAGGATGCTGGTGCTGATGAGGCTACGAGTTACCCCGGGTCTGACACTGTACCTGGCTCACAAGAGAAATCTCTAGCTCTCTAAATAAGTTTCTTTTTCCAGAGACTGAGTATTAAATGTAGACCATGATTTGAAAGTCGTTTCTCTCTTCTTGTGACATCAACAATAAAAAAGTGATCAAAATCCATAAAGAGTTTCAAAGGTGTAATTTCCGTTCTTTTTGTTTGGTAATTTTTTTTTCTTTCCAGCAGGAAATATTACGAATATAAAGGAAAGTCATTTCTTGTAGAATCAGGTTGGGGATGATATTGATGTAGAGGTTAGATTTTTATTTTACAATACAATTACATTCCTTCAAGGTATATTAATATAGACTTTTACATTTATGCTAATATTATAATACTTGAAATATACATTTATCCTAATAGTTCACATTTTAAAAATATAATCATAAAACAATCTTAATCCAAACTGATTTTTTAAACCTAGCTTGGCTATAATTTGTATAATTGCATGCACAATTTTAATCATTTCTGTTAAGATCAAGGATACGAAAAACGGTCACAAAAACAAAGTTCTGAACTTGTTAGTAATTACTGAGTCGAGCAAAAAGAACTCATTGCATTGACACATTCGTTGGATGTGTTAGTCTAGATTGCCAGGCCCCTCGATAATACTCAAATTTGCAATAAAAAGCGTCTTATGATTGATTGAAAGTGAATATAAACAACCTGCATGTATGACAACAACCATGTGAGATTATACACTTGAGCAATTGTGAAGTCACATGTTGCAGGTGTGTGTGTCGTGAGCGTGTGTGTTTGTGTTTATGTTTGTGTTTGTGTGCTTTGTGCGTGCTCGTGAGCTGGATCCTTTCGTTTTCTTGTTAAATGTTAAAAAAACTAAATACAGAAAAATGGCGTGCTAAGTGAACGTGCCAGGAGTTATGATTGACATTAATTTTTAGTAAATCATTATTTTGAAACCCAAAAGGAAACGCTCACAAACATTAGTATCTATCATTTACCTCTATCCTGCTACTTTACTTGCCTTTCCATTTTAAATACGAGAAAACGCAACTTGGAATCAAAGAAACTGTTACAAAGTTTTGTGAAAACCATTCACCAAGCATCTTTCAAGAGTTTACCATCGCTACTGACAAACACCAGTTTAACTCTCTTTTTTCCATATTTTCCTGCATAAATGCGAGTGGCAAACTACAGAAAATTAAGATAATTTCTGAAATTTGATTTGTATGTAAAACAAAAGGAAAGAAAGAAATATTTTTTAAGCTATTAAACATAAATCCTTTGGATTCTAAAAGATATTACGATGGAAATATTCTAAAATATTCTAAAATAAACTATTGATAATTGTAACGATTCGCGATTGAGACGAATCTAGTTAGATTCATGTTTTTATTTTTAACTTTCCCTGTGGTCAGGGAAGAGCAGGCGCGCGAGCGCTGACGTAGCTCTGCGTGACGTTTCTTTTGCGTCATATAGTGAATGACGTAAAATGACCTGGCACAGTGTAACTGGGGCGACGGGAGGCTATGGAGAGCCAGGATTGGTGGAGAGAGTCTCCAAGAAAGACAGTTGGATGGTCGTCCTAGTTACCTGGTCGCTAGGGTGCCTGATTGGTCAGGAGGGAGAAAAGGACGTGTTAACTAGGTGATGCTAACGGTTCTCGGGACAGACGAGACCAAGCAGTTGGTGTGTAGAGACCAAGCAGTTGGTGTGTAGAGACCAAGCAGTTGGTGTGTAGAGAGCTCCGTGGGGAGTGTACAGTATACAGTTAACTACACAGACAACTTCACGAACTGCGTGAAGGAATTCAAAGGATTAGCCTGCTGGTCAGTGATTTCGTCAGCGCCAACCATCTGAGAAGCGTTTGGAAGAGGTTGACGCTGGAGGGGGTAGTGTCCTTTTATTTTGTTTCATCCTCATCTCATCGTTAGTTAATTTCATAAACATTAAATGTGTTAATCGTTGGCCGGACCTTTTTGTTGAAAAAGGTGAAAGAGTGCGGCGAGCGTGGTTTACATGCAGATGTTACACGCGCTCGCAAACACATTCAACACACTCTTTCGTTAAAAACGTTACAATAATGTAACATTGCTCTTAAATACCGTGTTTATAGACAAGTTTTTTTAACATTTTTTTTTAAGTAAGCAAACGCGAGAAGTTCCTCATGACGTATTGACGATCTTTGATAATTTGTCAAAATAAATAAAATTAAAAAATTACCATTTAACCAGTCTTTCACGGCACCATAACAATTAGCCAAAAATATAGTTTAATAAGCTACACAGAATGTTTCCAAATGGATGCTCGAACCAGAAGATTGCATATAATTATCAAAGTCTTAAAGAAATAAACTCATTTAGGTTTGATTTTATTTTACAGTTTTAGATAAATAACTGTAAGCGTGGTAATTTTTCAAAAGGATAATAAGGGGTTGGGGAATATTAAAAATAATTTCCGCTGCTTGTCGTTATTATATTTTTTTTCTTAGCAACTTAAGGTTAGATATTTCAGCGTTCTCTTTGGAAAGGAAGGAGGATTTCCATAAATACAACGACTACTTAGCCGAAGCCAGTATTGTCAGTGCCACACAACTGTTTTGTTGTATTATGTCAAACAACCAAAAGGAAGCTACATGGTGGTCCAAGTTTTTCTTTGACACTTTTTGAGGTAAGAATCACAGGAAGTGATAGTATGTTCTTCTAATTATTCCACACAGTTACCATCCACCATCTATAGTGGACCGCTATTGTCAAAAATGAACCATTAACTCTACAGACCATCACCACTACCATCGTTACAACTTCTATTTGCAACGAAATCCTCTCAGCGAACACAAAAATATTATTACCAAGCGAAATCCCAAGACAGGAGTAAACTAAGATGACTTTAGTCCTCGGTTGTCATGCCTACAAGCACTTCAGTCAAGAAGTCTTAGTCCACTATTTCCAAAATTCACTTAATTTCACTTACGCTGGGCTGCGGTCAGTTTACAAAAGTTACTTAACCTCTTTATCTTTTTTCTCAGGAATTACATCAAACAATCCATTGAGATGAATCAAGTTTGCATTCTTGCTGTATAGCAAACGATGTTATCGTCCTATTCAGCCGAGGGCTGCAACTACAAGTGTCACGATGAACAACAGCAGCTACTTCCAAATTAAATGTACACTGGTGACGTCATATGATGGGCGCGATGACCTGATCAGTCCAGAAACCGAACAGCTTATCACAAAGTTAAAATCAGCTGTCATCATTCCTCTCCTCTATATCGTCGGCGGCCCGTCAAATGTAGTCAACGTCGTTGTCTTCTTTAAATTAGGTTTGAGAGATCGAGTGAACTTGTGTCTATTCAGCTTGGCTGTCGTCGATTTATTGTATCTCTCTTTCTTGTTTATTATGGTTTCAGAGCAGATGTTCATGTTTCAGTCTTACGAACAGTACGGACCTGTCTACGCATTTATCGTGAACAACAAAATTATGATTTTCTATAGTGCATCCTATGCTTCCATGTTTCTGTCTGCTGTGATAGCAATAGAGAGATGTGTCTGTGTGTTGTTTCCTCTACACGCAAAGACTATTCTGACGACAAGAACGATGGGTGTTGTCATTGTCATCTTCGTACCTGTCATCACCTTTCTCCGACTCGTAGTCACTGCCAAGTACACAGTCAGCTGCGTGTTTGACAGCAGACGACAGCTGTCCTACATGTCTATGTTTTCTACAGATTATGAGAAAAGAAATAAAGCTATGTTGGATATTGTCGATGGAATATTTTACGGTTTTGTTATTGCAATAGGTTGTCCAGTTATTGTGATGATAGCTACCTTGGTAACATCGGTAAAACTGTGGGAGATTGTTACCTGGAGGAAGCAGGTCTCTACAGGTGACTCTAAAAAGGAAATAGCTTTAACCAAAATGCTTATCGCCGTATCAGTGGAGTTTCTTGTGTTTTCTTTAATGAGAATGGTTCTTCGAATATTTCCATTATTCAGTTCTGACTTCGGTTCAAGTGGAAAATATCGCATTTTTTTCAATGTCTGTGTCAGCATCTCGGAGGCTGGTAGCTACATGGGTGGATGCTTTCGTTTCTTTGTGTATTATTTTGCTGGTTCGAAGTATAGGCAGACATTTCTTCAATTATTTTCTAAACATTTTCACACGCCTCAAATGAAAGGAAGCCTGCATCAAAGTAACTGATTATTCATGCAATGTGTTATACTCAGCGATTGTGAAATCATTTTCACAAATTGGACAAGAAAGCAATAATAAACTTATTTTTCTCTACAAAATTCTTCTATTCCTTATGTCCACATACGATCAGTCTCTCTCCAGATATTTTCAATGTATCAATATGCAGTCATTAAGTAAAACCAATAGTAGTTTGAAGAGAGATCCCTGTGTCTGTGATGGCCACTACTTGTTTGTTCTCCGATTACAACGATAGTACATCCTGTAAATTTTGTTTGATTTTGACTTATTCTACTAAATATAAGGTGTAACTGAAACTGGTTGAGGATCGGTGAGGTTACCTCACTTCATAAAGAAATAAGGTAAGTGTCTCCAGAATATTTTCAGGTCTTTCTATCAAGGTACTGTAATCAACAGGTGCAACTACTTCTTCTAGAATAATAAATTTACTGCTGTTTCTCTTGCCGAAGATATCCACTAAGCATGGTCATTTCTACCTAAAATTATTAATGACTCACTCTAACAATCGAGCTTATAATGGTCTACTAGTAGTTCATCACATCCATGTATTCACAACGAAGATTGTGATAATCCCCAAAGCGAAATGTTTCTATTTCTCTGTTTGATTTTTCCTTTCCGTAGATAAGCCAGTGCACTCATGTTTCCAGTTCAGTGAAATTGTTTTGTAATGACTCCGCAAGTTTGCAAAATTTGGTGAATGAGTTCCTTTCAATTCTGATTACATTTACATATCCATCTATAATAAACATAGCTCGCAAATAATGCAAAGAAGCCTGTCGTGGTCTTGACTGTGGAAGCATTGACTTGAATACCCACGTTTCACTTGACTGCGCTTCCTGTGAATGTACATTCGTAAAGAAGTTCTTTTGCCATTAAGAATCTGCTGAACATGTCGGACTTGAGCGTTTCCCATTATCTGGGTCTTTTGATGTCTGATTCCATCCAGACTGATTTCAAATTATAACAGGCAGTTAAGCAACTTTTTCAGAAATATAACTTTTATCAAAACAAGAAAGGATGAGGGTACATGCCAGTCAGGGTATGTTCTGTATTGGTTGTGTTTTGAATTAAAAACAGTACAGGAAAGTGAACGAATAAAGAAAAGAAAGACGAACTATTTTAATAATAAGTATTATCACAAGACACAAGAACAATAATAGAGTTTGTATGGCGGACTTTTTTGCGTTGTACAGGAAAGACTAAGATTCGAACCGACAGCCAACAATACGAGAAACTCAAGCGTCAGTAAACGAATACAACATTGCAAACATAATTAAAATGCATCGATAAATATTAAAATCTAAACAGTCAAGAGTACACTTCATTAAGAAATACAACTTAATACAACTTTACAAATGTACGATGTTTTGACATTTATAATTATTGTGTAAAATTAGTTCATCAATAAACACAGAGAGCTTCAGATGGTTTTATTATGATTTGAAATGTTTGTTTGGGAACATGGAAGTACCTGGTAATATAGTGACATGTTGGTAGGCATGTACTCTGTGTGTGTGTGTGTGATGAGCTGTTGTAGTAGAAAATGATCTACTCGACAACTTTTACTGAGTTTGTATCTTCCAAAATACCCTGATTAACTGTGAACTACATTTTGCTTCGAGGTTTAATGTTAAAACGTGTTTTGTATTTACTAACTTTTTGAGCACAGTTGTCCACAAGTAGAAAGATCGTTTTCCTCTTTGTTTTACTTTCACTGTTAACAAATTGCAAACTATGCTGAAACATTTCTCTTCGTGTGTACCTTTTTGCGAAAAGTCACAAAACACTAATCTGCATATATAAAACAGAAGAATCAGAAACAACCCTGGGTCACGAACGAAATTTTCGAACTTTGACCGAAATAGGGTCTTGAAAAAAGTTCAGGAAAAGCAGTTTTTCAATACAAATTTATGTTATGAGCTGCCACTTCAGGAAGAGGGTGAGGGTAGCTTAAGACAACTGCATCAAATGCCGATGTACACAGGAGAGAATGACTCGAATAACCGATCGACTTCATAATGATAAGCATTATGATTTATTTTCGCAAAAATGATGCTGATCATAATCAACACAATCAAGACCACCGCTGAGGACCATTCTAGGTTCAGACTAGATAGGTGCACAGCTAAAAACGGATCTGCAACTGTCGAACTCAGATGGAAGCAAATTTAACTAGATCGTCTCCTCAAATTTATGAACATTTCAGGTAGTTGACAGTCTTTGTCATGTCACGCAAAAATTCAACATCTAAAAGGACCTGAAAGACTGCTAACAACATTACGCAGTTACAGGAAAAAACTTACAGAAAAATATCGGTCATATGCTACCAAGCACCTTAATGATCACAGTACCTGCAATTATATAAAGTTTATAATTTATACATTTAATTGAAGAATCAAAAAAAATATGAAAGTATATGTATATGTAGCTAATTATTCAGTCATGTACCTCTATAAATGTTAAAACACGTTGACAAGAAGGCAATATATAGTATACCTACATTTCGGATTAACTAGTTTATCGGTGACAAAAACTAGAAAATTTAACCGAAACCTGTTACAAAAAAGTATTGCTATAGGAGGGTTGTATTCGTAGCCTATACTCGAAACTAAAGAAGACAAGTCACGTTTCCAGTGAACCTTCCAGGACCTTTGTTCACCTGTGTTAATAAAATATTTGAATGGTAAGTAGACCTCAAAGTATATTAAATTTTATTTCAACGAACAAATATCAGTACTTAAAATAAGTCATTCGCTTGACACATTACAGAGTTAATTCACTCCTAATTAGCCAATATCAAATACTGTGTCAGTAATTAAAATAGCTGTCACATGAACGCAGTCGTAATTAACCAATAACAGAGAAAAGGTCATTATTGCCAAACTGTACTGTATCTTCGCTATTTCTTGATTAATTGAAGACATGTGGCAAGCGTAAAAGCAATGGTCAGAATTCTACTTTAAACGGAAATCTTTGAACGGAATTAATATTCCTAAAGACGCTTTGCGGTTTGCTTTTATTACTTTTTTATTGCTTGTGAGCTTTAATTAGAATTACATACATTTTTTTCTTTCCTTTATTGAACGATTAAAAATTAGAAAAAAAAACCCAAGCGCACTTCTGCCTCGTGCATAGAAAATATATTGGAGGGGGAGGAGGGTATTGGATTTTGACTTTTCGTATATACTATTGGCTATTTGATACAATGTGTTCACAGAGTTAAAATTATTTTAGATTATGAGAATGTTCAATTAATCAGTATTCGAAGCTTCCTTTGTTTGCTTCCTTTCAATATAAGTTTTCGAAAACAAACTATGAAACGTTTGTCTGTACTTGGAGCCAGCAAAATAGTATATGAATAAATGGAGGGACGATCCTATGTAACCACAGGATTCAGAGATGCTGGTGCAAACAAGAAAAAGTATGCGATATTTTCCCGTAGTACTAAAATTAGAGTTTAAAATTGGAACCGTCCTTAGCGCCATCCTCATCAGAGAAAACAACAGAAACTCTACAGACAAGGCAATAAGCATTTTGGTTAAAGCAATCTCTTTTTTCGACTCACCTGTGGAGGTTTGTTTTCTCCAGGTAACTACCTGCCACAGCTTTACAGAAGTTATTACAGTAGCGATCATCACAATGAGTGGACATCCTATTGCAATGATGAAACCGTAAAGTATCCCGTCGATGATGTCCAGCATAACTTTATTTCGTTTCTCATAGTCCGTTGCATAAAACTCCATGTAGGTTATCTGTCGTCTGCTGTCATACACACAGCTGACTGTGTACTTGGCAGTCACCACCAGACGCAGGAACACAATGACCGGTACGGATATAACAATGACGATACGCATCGTCCTTGTCGTCAGCAAAGTCTTTGCGTGTAGAGGAAACAAGACACAGACACATCTCTCTATTGCTATCACAGCAGACAGAAACATGGACGCATAGTGTGCACTGTAGAAAATCATAATTTTGTTGTTCACGAAGAAAGCGTAGACAGGTCCGAACTTCTCATTGGACTGAAACATGAACATCTGCTCTGAAAACAGAAGGAAAATGAAAGAAAGGTACAAAAAATCGACAAGAGCTAGACTGAACAGACACAGATTTACTCGGTCTCTCAATCCTTGTTTATAGAAAACAACCATGTTGACAACATTTGACGGGCCGCCGACAAGATAGAATAGAGGCATGATGACAGCTGACTTGAACTTGGCGATGAGTTGCTCGGTCTCTGGACTGATCAGGTCATCACGACCGTCATATGAGGTCACACTGGTGCATCTCTCTTGAATATAGCTGGTGTTATTCATTGTAACCTGGTTTCTCTTGACTGGTTCTTCGGCGTTAAACCTTCAAAAATAGAAAACATTTTGTGTTTTAATTTTAAGATAAAATCTTGTTACGTATTTACTATTAAGGTGGTTCATACTCTTGAGTCAAAAAAATTGTATTTGCAAACATTATATTAAAATTGAGTGACATGTACTTTATAGTGATAATCAAGATAGCGACCACAATGATCATCTTAATATGCAAACAATATTTCTTTCCTTAAATCTTACCTGAAACAGTTGTTAAGCAGAAACGTAGTTTGCAGACTGCACATGCGCAAACAGCCATCTTGCCTCCCAGAGAAGCGGATGTGAATGTTGCTGTCGCCTGACGACCTAAGGCTTAAGTAAGCTTTGTTTATTCTTGTGTATACAGAAACATTGCAACACGAAAAGGGGCTTACCTTTCTTCGTCAAATACTCATATTGAAATTTATACTTATCCTCAAAGATCTGACAAGCTTAAAATGTCAGCGACAAAGAGAAAAATATACTTTTCAGGGTTTCTATCACTAAATTTTCTTCTGTAAAATTACCTCACACATAATTATTTCTCACAAAATGTAAAATAATTACGTCTTTCTGAGTTTGTCCATTGCCTGCTCTAGATATTAGCTCTCTAATTATCTTCTGGGAGGATCTTCTTTGAGCTTTTTTTAATTCTTTACTAATTGCTGGTGTACCTTGAAGAAAATAGATTAAGTTTTATTTAGTTCTACCACACCTTCAGGGATTGCTAAAATACAAGGCAATTATCATTTTGTTTGGATGTTTACCTTGTGATGCAGAAACAGCAGCAGAAGTCATTTGTTTGCCACGTGACATAGCACGAGGAACATGTCTTACTTGAAAAAATACCAATCTCACACCCACACACGCAGACGCCACTACACGCACAGATGTATCAAACTTTAAAAATAAAATATATAATAAAAAAAAATTCCCCTCCTTGTGCCCACACTTATGCAAATATGCAAATACATGTGCGTATACAAACGCGTGAACTCATTCTCTTTGTCTCCCATAATCTCTACACTACTCATTATTAGTTTCACGGCTGACTGCACGCGCACATGCGTGGATGCTTGTTTACACACTTGTATCATGATAACTAGTGTAGCGATGCAGTGTTGGTGTCCAAATCGAGCAAACAAGCGGGCGGACGGACAAGTGCAGGATAGATCAGATGACTGAACAGTGACTCGTTCTTCTGTCAATCGGAAGAAAGGAAAGGCGGGTGTCAGATCTCTGAAGGAGAGAGAGACTGACTCACGATTCCTGGATAACCCATAAGGAATTTAACGGGACACCTAGAAAGGAAGTAATATTTGGAATTTGAAGTAATTGTATTTTTGTGATTTCTGTGCCAACCTCTAGAATCTAGATTATGAATAATTTTCTTCAAACACCAAATTCTCTTGGCATCATTATTAGGGGCGTTAGTGAGGCGATCGAAGTCGATTGAAGTTCTACTAGAAAGTTCTTGTTCTGTGTACATAATAACATGTCTGCGTGAGATGGCAGAGGTGAGGAGAGTGTAATTAGCCCGACACAGGGGCCATTGCAATACCGATGGTCATCTGGTCATCTGTGTTACACCGTTTAAAAGAGCATTTTGAAAGATTTCCGTGGTGTTCATTTTAAGAATTATAGGTTCTGATTTTTTGTAGTAAACTTAAATCAAAGATAGTAACTGTATGGGGCAGAGAAGTCAGAAATCAGGCAGTAGGTCAAAAATAAGAAATTAATATATTTTTTTACATAATATATATAAACATGAGATACCTACAAGCACATATTTTATTAGAATATACATTAGAATTTATATCTTACTGTTTTATTCTCCTTTTCTGTTGTTTGCATACAAATCTACGTGGAATTGAGTAACCGGCAAAGAATGTCAACATGGCGCTTGAGTAGTTAAAACCCTTTAAATTATAACTTACAATTCTCAAATTTTAGCATTAATCTATCGATGGATGCTCCTATGCGAGGATGATTCTATGCTTTATACTTTTAACATTGCTATTAATCATCAATCATCATCAATCATCATCATCATCGTCATCAACCACAAAATTTACTTCCTTTTGTCCTCTAATATTGTTCAAATTCTGCACCACCATCTTTAGGAAGAAATCTACATTGCTTGCTTACTTTATTAAAACCATGATCTATATATATATATGTTCCTTACATCTGGGCTTTGAGTAGACTGTTTATTAGTGACTGCTAGGGTTAGTACAACACAATGTAATCATTATGTGAAGATATAGTATCTTCATGACCTCCAACGTGTTAGACTGTTTTTGTAGAATATAAAAAGGATTCAAACAGTTTTAAAACTGTCAAACACACACACACACACACATTTGCCTGTATGTTGCTGTTGATCATGATGTGCTGCATTGGAAACAGGCTTGTATCGCCATTATGCTATAATGACCCTGAGTTGTGGCATTAAAAATGTTATGTCTCTCTCTCTCACACACAGAGATAAACCATCTGATTGAGGCTAAGCTTTGGTCTCGGCAAACCGCCAGTAGTTTTATTTTTGTACTGCCTTGGCTAGAGAAACATTAATAGATGTAGAAGGTCTATAATGTCGTAAAGGTTGTCAGTCTATAAAAATATCAAATTGACTCTTTCTGTTTATGTATCTATCATGGGTCAGTGGTTGTCCTTTTGCTTGCTTACATTGCTATAATTGTTACAGTATTCCATTACGCGGTTTATCATTATCTTTGGTTAATATTTTTTGGTAGGAAATTCATCTAAACAGTTCAATTACACATAAAGAAATCCATTAAATAGTTACACCATTAAAAGATAGTAAAGCTTCTGGACCTGATACACTGATAGGAGAAATGTTTAAACACTCGTTACCTGACATTACACCAACTCTATTGTCATGTTTCTATTTCCCCGTTGATAATGGGAATTTCCGTGACTGGTTGTCAGAAACGGTTATTTAGCTATCTGATATTCATCTTAATCCAGATTTACTCCAGATGTTTATCCTATTATTTGCTGACGATGCTGATTTTTTTCTGATACCGTAATTGTCATACAAAACCATTTTAGTCAAAACACTTAGATAAAATTTTCAAGAAGAAGAAATCTCATGGTGTTTTTTCAAGAATGAAGGTCCTGTTCTTAAAAAAGAAGAGAAGCTTTATAATGGCGCTGGAAATAGTTAATCATTACAAATATTGAGGAATAATTTTGTCGGCACGCTATGTATTTTCTAATTTTTCTGGAAATGTCAAAGGGAGGGCACTATGAATTTTAAAGGTAATGTAAGCTACGAGTAATGGACGCTTAAAAACAAGACTGGCACAGTAAAATATTTTTTAGTGATCGATTATCTTTTTACAAAACATTTTAGTTATTTTTAGTGTTTAGTAATTAATTGCAATAAAACATTAATCTTATAGAGTCACTAATCAGATTTGGATAGAAAGTTAGTGTTTATTTCGAAATGCCATACGCAGCGTTTCTGGACTTCGTCTTTTGTCTCAAACTTCCCCCATTGCTGTGAAGACAGTGATCTTCATTTTGTGTACAAGTACAAGATACACCAGTTATACATTCCTACAAAAATATTAAAATCCTCCACAGTTTCGTTTATCTATTTTATTTTCCCTTAACTTACAAACATTATCCAAAAAGTTTCTTTATTGAAAGCACGACAGATCATAATTGTCTCTCTTCTTAACAAAATATACTTGGACGATTTTGAAGCAAGTTGTAATTTTAAGTAAGATGCGGTATTAGGCTATTTTTTTAAAACTGTTTATTGTATTTTGAACCAGTAATTGATTTCCCCTTTCGTCCCCAATATTAGCTTTAGGCACGAACCTACAGAAATAAAGCAATATTCATTGTCATTGTCTTAATGATAATAGCAAACTTGACCAGTCATTTCAGCTAATTTAAAAAAATATCTGTTTTTGTCTTCTGTTTTTCATTGCTTTGATTTTGGGTTCATACTAACTTTTAAAGGGAAATGCTATTTACTGTGTTTAGTGTCACATACGTTTTTGATTCATTTCTAAAGACAATTGTTTACTGTACATCTGCCTCATGAGCAAAAACGCTTTCGCGTGCAAAGGTTTCTTGTAATCTTCTTTATAAGATTTTAAATGTTCATTGGTTAAAATTAGAGATAACAGGAAATTTAAGTTGTAGAAAACGAATATTTCATTTTAAAACAGAATTTCGAAAACAATTTTTAAACAAGCTATGAAACATCTGTCTGTACTTTGAACCAGCAAAGTAGTACACAAAGAAATGACAACAAGACCCCATGTAGTGACAAACCTCGGCGATGCTGACAATAGCAAAGAAAAAATTACGGTATCTTCCTTTAGTACTCAGGTCAGAACTGAATAAAGGAAATGTTCTGAGCAATACAGTCAACATGGAGAACAACAGAATCTCGACTGACAAGGCGACAAGCATTTTAGTTAAAGCTATTTCTCGTGTGGAGTCGGCTGTAGAGGTCTGCTTCCTCAGGCGACTGTCTGTAGCAGCTTTACAGATGTTAGTACAGTAGCAATCAAGATGATGATTGAGCATTCTACTGTTTATTATAAACGTAAATATTCCATCAATAATATCAAGCATAAAGTTTGTTTTTTTTTCATAGTCTGTAGCATATAGGTCCATGTAGGTTATCCGTTTGTCTATATAACACAGCCGACTGTGTACTTGGCAGTAACAACGAGACGCAAGAAAATATACAGGCAACAAAATAACTAATGATAACACAGCATTGTCTTGTTGTTAAAAAAGTCTCTTGCTTGTAGAGGAAACAACACACAAATACCATCTATCAGTTTGCTAACTACAGACAAATAAAGACGCATAAAATGCGTTGTTAGCAGATCATAATTTTGTTATTTACACAAAAAATGCATATACAGGTCGTATGTTGTCGTAGAGACTGAAAGATAACATCTGCTCGAATCTAGGAGAAACAAAAAGGAAAGGAAAAGGAAATCCACAAGAGCCAGACTGAACAAACAAAGGTTTACTCGGTCTTTCAATCCTAACTTAAGGAAGACAATCATGTTGATGATATTTGACGGACCCCCGAGGAGGTAGAGTAGAGGAATGAACACCGTGGATCTCAATTTTGAAATAAAATGTTCAGTCTCAGTGCTGATGAGGTCACCGTGATCGTCATGTGAGGTCACCAACATACAGTTTTGTAGAAAGGAGCTGCTATTGTTCATCTTCACCTTGACACGCTATGACGATAGAAGAAATGCTTCATACCTTTCAAATGATTCTGCGATGTCCCTGAAACAGAGAGAGGTGTTTGTTAAAGGTATTCTTGAAAGAGAATTATTCTTACTTATTAACCAATCACGCGACTCAATTATTAAAATTGATAAATAAGTTGATAAATGAGTTTGAATAACAGTCATGCTTGATCAGAAGCAATGCAACAACATTTTTCATTAAATTGTAGACCTAAATAATATTTTGAAAGGTAGAGTTTAAATTCTTTTGATAAATTTACAGTTGACAGCCTTCAAAAAACTCCTGCAAAATATTACCTCGGCGACAACGGCGCTAATGATGTAGAAAGTTTAGAATGTTTACACGTACCGTCATAATTGGAAGAGAAAACATCAATATCAACATTCCTCCTGACAGTATTCTATATACCACTGCGTGATGTATTTTCTAATTCAATAACTTTTGAAATGTTTGATATGAAATTGCTGAATCACACTATTATTCACTTGAATGACTATTTACACTTTATACTGAATCAAGACTGATCAGAACGGAGACATGTCTTCTGAAAGGGAGATGGATCATTCAGGATTGTCTAAAGCATCAAAAATGTATACAGAAAAAAGCCTAAACCAACCTTGTGTTTTTGAGTATAAATATCGGTACGATGAAGCTATCAAAGGCTTTGTATTCTAATGAATGTGTATCCAGCTGAAGACATTTGTCTATTGAGAGAAATATTTATCTTCATCACTAAATTAGTAATAAAAACGCATTCCTTTTTCCCCATTATGACAAGATGTCCATCGAGGGGCAAAGACAAACCGACATAAATAAATCAATGCTATTCATACTTAATGATGTTCGGTAATTTGCTATATTCACCCCTGAAAGACACATTTTGAGGACTACAGTCACCACGACAAAATATTAACTGACAAAAACAAAAATTCTCTTGGTTAACTACAGTCGGACCTCAATAAGTCGACCTTCCCTAAGTAGAAAACCTCCTTATATCGAATTAATTGTTAGTTCCCGACCAAAAACCTTCGCCTATTACGCCATTTTCCCTAACTCGAAAACTCCGTAAGTCGAATTGTTTGGGGTTTTTTTCGGGTCCCTTTAAGTTCGGCTTATAGATGTCCGACTGTATTTATCTTATGGAATAGGCTGTAGAAGTCTCTTTCTTCAGGACTACTATCTGACAAAGCTTTACAGGCCTTACTACAGTTACGATCAAAATAATCTGGACATCTTAGTGTTATTACAAAACATAAAGTATTCTATATTTTATCGATAATATCTCGAATAACTTTTTTTCTCGTTTCGCCGCCATGATTGTCCCTGTCGTCTGCTGTCTAACACGCAGCTTACTGTGTACTTGTCTATAAGGACAACACAGGAATATAATGACAGGTAGATAAGGATTAAAATAACTTGTATCGTCATTCTTGTCACAAAAGACTTTGCTTGCAGAGAAAGTGTTGCTATACCTGTAGACAGAAATATAGACTGGATGTGATGCACTGATGTCTTTAGGTTGATGAGGTCATCACGACCGTTAATTGACGTCACTATACTGCAACCTGTTGGTCATCGTGACGTTAGCTGATGAACTTTGCACTTGTGCTTATTCCCTACACACTTACAGTGTCTAGAAGCGAGAGCAAACTTGAATGATTCTTCGACATACCTGCAAAAAGACGACAGTGTTCCATTGTCTTTAAATTAACGGAAAAATTTCATTTTGGATTTGTGGCGGTATCACTAAAATAAAGTAAAAAATATATTAAAAAATCTTCAAAATTAGACTATATTTAATTTCGGACTGTGGATACAGAGACCAAACGACTGAGCTTCTGTACTTGATTGGTGATCACTCGGTAGAGACTAGAAATTATTTCAACGATGCAATTAAATATGAACAACAGAAGTCGTGGCACTAAGTCTGTGAGATTGCACGTAGTTAT
This sequence comes from Pomacea canaliculata, assembly GCF_003073045.1. NCBI lineage: Eukaryota > Metazoa > Mollusca > Gastropoda > Architaenioglossa > Ampullariidae > Pomacea > Pomacea canaliculata. The sequence continues at coordinate 25,360,527 of NC_037593.1, forward strand.
TGTGGTGGCGTTGGTGAGACTTTAGTGACATACCAAAGAGTTTAGAACTGACATGTTTGTGTTAAAATAAAGTACAAGTTTTTTTTAAATTCTTACCTCATGCGGTTGTTACGCAGCAAAGTGTATTTTAAGACTATTTCCTCTATCATCTAATAATGCAGATAATCTTCTAAACAGTTATGTCAGTTCTGAAGGATGACTGGTGACAATTGTAGCAGAAACATCTTGTGTTTTATACTTATGGAAACATTGCGGTAGGGGTAGGAGGGTGGATACGCTCGCATGTTAGACTGTACTTCGATAGAAAAACAAAAAAATGTTTAAAAAACAGTCGACATTAATTTTGTCATGCAAAATGACTTTCCTAACACTGTAAAAATATTGTCTTCGTCATGTAGTCCACATTATCAATCAATAACTGTATATTTTGAAATGTCTTTTATTCGCTTCACATTATTGGCCAAATGTTAAAACACTTTTATTTCGCTTTATATACGTTGATGTTTACCTGGTGAAAATAATTTAAATAATTATTTCTTTTGCAGTCCTTAAACACCGCATTATTGAGTTTTCTTTCAGGAAATTCATGAAAATTGTTGTAACATTTTGAATATAGTTTTTTTAAAACATAAACACACTGCAAAATCACTTCCGTTACCTGAGTTTGTAAATTGATTAGAGAGAAAATGGTATTTTGTAACTTAAATATTGTGTAATGAGGTAGTTCTGGAAGAAAGGGACGAAGAAGAGATGAAAATAATTCAAATTGTTTGGCGAGCTTGTGTTTTTCAAGGAAAGCTTTGATTGTCAATAAGAGCTTGGTTTCTATCCTACTGAAGCTAAGGTTCATACTCCTCTGGTCTTGTACGACGACTGGACACACTCACATCGGGGTACATGAAGTAGATGCAGCGAGCGTGCAGCCGTGTGTGTTTGTAAGCAGATGGAAGGTGTAAACATATAAAATTCGATGAACAGAACAAAGAGCTTTCCGCTCGAAAAAAACAGTCGATAATGTCGCAGACGGTGAACTGGGAAGGAAGGCACTGTGAGAATTCTCTCTGCTAGTCCTCACCTTGAAGACAAGCAGAAACAATGTCAAACATTGTCACACAGGCAACAAGTCAAAGAAAGTGAGATATGGCCAAACTGGAGAAGCATTTGTTGTTGAAGGATTTGTGTTATTTTTCAAGTAACATTTTATCGGATGTTTACAAACAAAGAAACATGCTAGTCAAAAACGTGCTGATAATAGAGAGACACCAAAGAAAATTGATTACTTCTTACCTGAGACGTTAGTTTAATTAATCACAACTAGTGAGACAACTCTGGCTACAACTCCGTCCTTCCTCCATCACAATCGCTTCAGTGATTAATAAGAGAATCTCTTTCGTTCTTGTATTTATAGATGCATTAATATATCAAGTGACAAATTCTTTTCATTTCAGACTTTCTACTAGAAACTTAGTGTTTCGTGTAGATAATAACATGTCTGCGTGAGAAGGCAGATGTGTTTAGAGTGTAATTAGCCGCTGGTCATCTGGTCATGTTGTTATACCTTTTAAAAGATTTGCGTGGTATTAATTTTAAGAATTATTGGTTCTGATTTCTTGTAGTAAACTCAAATCAAAGATAGCAATTTTATGTGGCAGAGATGTCAGAAATCGGGCAGTAGGTCACAAATAAGAAATTAATACTTTTTTTACATGATATATATATATACAAACATTAAGTACCTAACAAGCGCATATTTGAATAGAATATACATTATAATTTAAATATTACTTACTGTTTTATTCTCATTCTCTTTTGCGTACAAATCTACGAGGAATTGAGTAACTGGCAACGAATGTCAACATGGCGCTTGATCAACAGAAACTTCCCTTACTTTCACACAAAAATAACTTATCGGTCGACTTTTCTTTCAGCTGTTATGGGAAGTAATCGATGGAGGAATAATTGTTATAGGTTCCAGTGTTGCGTCCCTTATGTATTCATTAATACGCACAGGGTTACAAAGACACTACACTGGTTACAACAGTGCATCATCCCTTGGCGCTGAATGCAGAGGTAAGCAGGGATAGTATAAAGAAATTAGAACACTGTGTTCTCGATTTATTGTGCAGTAAACTGAGTTTATTTCTCCACCAACATGTCCACACTTTTCCAAATGACTTCTTACTCTTCTTGCAGGGCATTGGTCATATGACTTAATATACGTCTGAAGTTCTGAATACTTTTATACGGTTGTGCGCATGGTCTGTAAGATTATGTTTATTAATTAATGTGTTTACTAATTGTGTAAATTTTTGCCAGATTTGTTAAAACTTTGTCAAGTGGTTAATCTTAAAGATGGAGGATAGGGGCTGGGTAGGCATTCATTTAATTGAAATGAAGATGATGTTTGATTGCTGTGCTTTGAAATCATTTTATTTCAGTAATTAGACAGTTATTACAAAGGTGCTTGTGCGATTACATTCAATGAAAAAATAATGATAATAACAATCTCAATAAATCTAGGTGTGCAGACTTATGGGGAAACACCCACAAGAAATGTAACTTATTCTAGTTACAAGGCAAGAAGTGCATTACAGCAAATAAAACATACACAAAAGTTAGCTACAAACAGACTAGTTCATTATGTATTCTCTTGAATTTATGTTACAATATTTTGAATTTAAAAACGGCTTTAACAAATTATTGAAGATAATAACGTTAAATAGTATAGTTTATTTGTGTTTAATTTGCACATAATGGAGAATACAATGTTGAATTTTTTATGTTAATACATAAATATTAGTAAACCTGATACAAAATAACTTTAAATGTTAGTCCCTGGTCGAAAGTAATGTAAAGAAGCACCATCTGTAGACACTTGATACAGTTACTACAAAGAAAAGAAATAACTGTCAATATTAGGTAACAGACATCTCAATATTTTTCTGTAACATTTCTTGAGCAGTTAAAACCCTTTAAATTATAAATTAAAATTCTCAAATTTTGGCACTAATCTATGGATGGATGCTCCTATGAGAGGATGATTCTATGCTTCATAATTTTAACATTGTTATCAATCATCATCAATCATCATCATCGTCATCAACCACAAAATTCACTTCCGTTTGTCCTCTAATATTGTTCCAGTTCTGCACCACCAGCTTTAGGAAGTAATCTTTATTGTTTGCTTACTTTATCAAAACCATGATCTATATATATATATATGTTCCTTACATCTTTGGTTAGACCAGCGGTTCTCAACCTGTGGGGCGCGACCCCCTGGGGGGTCGCGACGTGCCTACAAGGGGGTCGCGAAGGTGGTCATTTTTTAAAAACGTTTCTTATACTGGTATTAGTGAAATTAGTTTACATTGTAACATTGTTACATTGTTTACATTGTAACGATTGTAACCGAGTGGTGAGTGCGATCAAACTCCAAATCTCTTCTCCCTATTCAAGTACACTGTCTCGGCAATGCAGTGACTTCTCACTTCCAAAACTCAAAACACAATCCCCCTCTCAACAATTAAGCCTCCAATCTCCCTCCTCTCACCTTTTGCCTCTCTCTTCCCAATCTCTCATCGCTGACTCCCCTCTCCTCTCCAGTCACACCTCTCTCTTTTTAAAAAAAAAAAACATCTAAAAGGCACGCATTCAGGAAACGTCCATCATTCACACCCTTTCATTCGCACGTGCTCAGTCCTAGTACTCTATAGGTCCCTGACAGAAGGCCATGACAGACAAGGAAAGACACCACCATATTACAAACAACTGACAAGATGAATGCTTTCGTCCGAAACATTTCGTTGTGGACGCAGAAGATACTCAGAAAATATTTTGATATGTTCCGTGCTTGTGTAAGTGCAAGGCTGACAACTTGAATCTTGATCAGGTGAGAATGTAATTATTGCCCATCTAAGCGGACTGCAAGAAAGGTTTCAGCATTATTTCGCTGAAATTGATGTGACTAAATACGATTGGATTCGTAATCCATTTCTGGCTGATCCTAGCACAAGCGGGTTGTCCACGCAAGAAGAAGAGCAGCTCATCGACCTTTCGAGTGACCAATCCCTGAAAATGGTCTTCCAAACAACACCATTGCCAACATTCTGGATTAGCATCAACGGTGAATATCCTCTCCTTTCTGAGAAAGCAATGAAAGTTCTGCTGCCATTTTTCAAACTTCATATATGTGTGAGCAAGGATTTTCAGCATTGCAGCACTGAAGTCGAAATACAGAATCGTGTGGACGCAGAGGCTGAGCTGCGAATAGCAGTGGGTACGAACATCGCACACAGGTTCGCTTCTTCTGTGCAACAGCAAGCAGGCTCAACCTTCTCATTAATCAAAGTGAGTGTCCAATAAAATAATATTTATTAGCACCACAGAATTTGCTTTAGTAAAATTTCATTAACAGTTATACTTCTTGCAGATACGAACTTTGTTCTTCCGTTGTTGATTTCCTCGACGCGGCGTTCGAGGTTAGCTAAGGGCTCCCCCCCCCCCCGCTCTTCCACCGACCTAGCTGGCTAAGGGGGTCGCGGACGTACCGGTGTTCGTCAGGGGGGTCGCCACATGTAAAAGGTTGAGAACCGCTGGGTTAGACTGTTTATTAGTGACTGCTAGGTTTATCACATCACAGTGTAACCATTTTGTGAAGATATATATCTTCACGACCTCCAACGTGTTAGATTGTTTTTGTACAATATAAAAATGATTCAAACAATTATAAAACTGTCAAACGCACACACACACACAGTCACAAATGAAATTTGCCTGTATGTTGCTGTTGATCATGATGTGTTGTATCGGAAACAGGCTTGTATCGCCATTATGCTATAATGACCATGAGTTATTGGCATTAAAAATGTCATGTCTCTCTCTCTCTCTCTCTCTCTCTGTCTCTCTCTCACACACACACACAGGGATAAACCATCTGATAGAGGCTAAGAGTTGGTTTCGGCAAACCGCCAGTAGTTTTATTTTTGTACGGTCCTTGACTAGAGAAACATTAATTAATGTAGAAGGTCCATAATGTCGTGAAGGTTGCCAGTCTGTACATTTATACAAATATCACATTGACACTTTCTCTTTATGCATCTATCATGGGTCAGTGGTTGTCCTTTTGCTTGCTTACGTTGCTATAATTGTTATAGTATTTCATTACACAATTCATCATTATCTTTGGTTAATATATTTTGGTAGTAAACAATTTTCAACAAAACACATGTATATCCACGAAACGCATGGGTAATTTCTTTAGAAAAGCAGCATGGTTTCTTAATATCAAAAATTTTAGAACACGATAAGCTCTTTTCTAAAAAGAGACCTGGTATGAGCATTTTCACAATGTTTTCAACTTGCCACATGCATGCTCCAAGCAGGCGTCCGATATAAATTATACTTACGCTATTCGCTATGAGGAAACTCATCTAAACAGTTTAATTACACTTAAAGAAATCCATTAAATAGCCTCTTGACCTGATACACTGATAGGAAAAATATGTAAGCACTCGTTACATAGAATTACACCAATTCTATTGTCCTGTTTCTTTTTCCTCTTTGGTAGTGGTAATTTCTCTGACTCGTCAGAAACGGTTATTCAGCTATTACAATAAACGAGTGATAGAAATAATCTTGATAACTTCAAAGAAATATCACTTTAGCACATGTAGTAAGATTTATAGTTCTTTTTAAATCAATGAATTACTACGTTGATACTGGTGGTACTGAGAAAACTAGTTTCAGAAGTGATCCAAGCATAATATACTTTATATATTTTATACCATATTTTTACACGTCCTTATTATACAAAATCAACTTCTGCATAAAAAAATATGTGTAGCATTTGTCTCTTTTACAAGAGAGAAGCTATGGAATTGGCTTCATAATAGTATTCAAGGCAAGCTGCTCATAGCGATTAAGAGCTTCTATGATATTGTTGACGTGGAGCAAATTAGTTTTGGAAGTGATCGTAGCATAATATATCATATCTTTGTAAGTCGCAATTACAAAAAAAAATAACAAAAATAAAATAGCAGCGCCGGCACCACAAAAAATTATATAGCATATATATATTTTACTAAAGAAAATTTTTACTGTGTTTTTCTCTAGGATGAAGGCCCTGTTGCTAAAAAAAGGAGAGTAGCTTTATAGTAGCGCTGGAAATAGTTCATCCTTACAAATTTTGAGGAATAGTTTTGTCATCACGCTATGTATTTTCTTATAGTTTTGGATTTGTCTGGAAATGCCAAAGGGAGAACGTAAGAAATTTTAAAGATAATGTAAACTACGAGTAATAGACGCTTTAAAACAAGACTGGCACTGTAAAATACTTAGTAGTCATCGATTATTCTTCTACAATACATTTAAGTTATCTTTAGTCTTAAGTAATTAATTGCGATAAAACATTAATGTTATAGATTCATTAAGCAGATTTGGACGCTTTCGATGCACATTGTAATTTTGGGTAAGATGCGGTATTAGGCTATTTTTTACTGTTTATTGTATTTTAAACCAGTAATTGATTTCCCAATACAGTGTTACCTCGTTTATCGCGGGGGATAGGTTCCAAGACCAGCCGTGATAAACGAATTTCCGCGAAGTAGGGACAATAATAATATATACATGTAAAACAATATCATGTGAGTGTAAAGTAATATATTAATCATGGTATTAATACAGTACAATAACACTTAAGTGTAAAAAAATTATACAACACAGAGAAACCCAAAAAAGTGATGCGAACTCGCTGCAAGATGGGAGATACCAATCATGGCTCGTCGCTTACGCATAGCAATGGATTTCTCATACACATTTATTTCTTTCGTCTGACTATCTACAAAATTAAAATGATATTTAATAGAAATACTAAGACAGCTAAATTTTTTGTCTTTTTTCCTGTTGAAATATCGATGGTATTTTGTAGAACGATAATTGCCAGCGCGGAAGTATCGATCGATATACTTCACTCAAAAAAAACACAAAAAAAAAAAAAACAAAAAAAAAAAAAAAAAAACACGCGAAGTAGTGAATCCGCGATAGATGAACCGCGAAGTAGTGAGGGAACACTGTATTAGTTTTAGACACGAACCTACCGAAATAAATCACTTTTCATTGTCATTGTCTTGATGATCATGGCAAACATGGCCAGTCCTCTTAGCTACTGTTTAAAAAAAAATATCTGTTTTTGTCTGTTCTGCCATTCATTGCTCTAGTTTTTGGCTAATACTAACTCTTAAAGTAAAATGCTATTTAATGTGTTTAGTGTCGCACGCGTTTTTGATTCACTTCTAAAGACCTGTGTTTATTGTACATCTGCCTCATGAGAAAAAACCTTTTTTGCCTGCAAAAGTTTCTTGTAATCGTATTTATAAGATTTTTAATTTTTATTGGTTATGATTGAAATTTCAGTTGGAGAAAACGCATATTTCATTTTAAAACAGAATTTCGAAAAAAATAGTTAAACAAGCTATGAATCACCTGTCTGTATTTTGAACCAGCAAAGTAGTACACAAAGAAATGACAACAAGACCCCATGTAGTCACAAACATCGGAGATGCAGACAATAGCAAAGAAAAGATTACGGTATCTTCCTTTAGTACTCAGGTCAGGACTGAATAAAGGAAATGTTCTGAGCAATACAGTCAACATAGAGAACAACAGAATCTCGACTGACAAGGCGACAAGCATTTTAGTTAAAGCTATTTCTCGTGTGGAGTCGGCTGTAGAGGTCTGCTTCCTCCAGGCAACTGTCTGTAGCAGCTTTACAGATGTTAGTACAGTAGCAATCAAGATGATGATTGGACATCCTAGTGTTATTATAAAACCATAAAATATTCCATCAATAATATCAAGCATAAGTTTGTTTCTTTTTTCATAGTCAGTAGTATAAAACCCATTGTAGCTTATCTGTTGTCTACTATCAAACACACAGCCGACTGTGTACTTGGCAGTAACAATGAGACGCAAGAAAATAATACCAGGCACAAAAATAACAATGATAACACACATTGTTCTTGTTGTTAAAAAAGTCTTTGCTTGTAGAGGAAACAAAACACAAATACATCTATCAGTTGCTACAACAGCAGACAAAAATATGGACGCATATAATGCGCTGTAGAAGATCATAATTTTGTTATTGATAAAAAATGCATATACAGGTCCGTAGTTGTCGTAAGACTGAAAGATAAACATCTGCTCTGAAACCAGTAGGAACACGAACGAGAGGTACAAGAAATCCACAAGAGCCAGACTGAACAAACAAAGGTTTACTCGGTCTTTCAAACCTAACTTAAAGAAGACAATCATGTTCACCATATTTGACGGACCCCCGAGGAGATAAAGTAAAGGAATGAACACCGCGGATCTTAATTTTGAAATTAAATGTTCAGTGTCTGTGGTGACGAGGTCTCCACGACCGTCATATGAGGTCACCAACAAACAGTTTTGTAGAAAGTAGCTGCTATTGTTCATCTTCACCTTGACAAGCTACTTAACAGATGATAGAAGAAATGCTTGGTACATCTTCTGTGATGCCCCTGAAAAACATAGAGCTGTTTGTTTACCGGTCTACTTGAAAGAGAATTATCCTTACTTATTTACCATTCACGCGACTCAATAATTAAAATTGATAAATAGAGTTTGATACAGGCAGGTTTTCTCAGAAGCAATGCCACAATTTTTTTCATTAAATTGTAGACCTAAATAATATTTTGAAGGGTAGAGTTTCAATTCTTTTGATAATCTTTACAGCTGACAACATTCACAAATCTCTTGCAAAATATTGCCTCGGCGACAATAGCGCTAATGATGTGGAAGTTTTAAAATGTTTTCACGTACTGTCATAATTGGAAGAGAAAACATCAATATCAACATTACTCCTGACAGGTTTTTATACACCACTGTGTAATGCAGTTTCTAATTCAATAATTTGAGAGAATATAGTACTGACAGGTTTATGTTGAAATAAAGTTAAATTTTCCTTTAATTCTTACCTCAAGCGGTTGTTACAAAGCACAGTGTATTTTAAGACTATTTTCTCTATAAATAATCTTCTAAAGTCTAAACTGTTATGTCAGTTCTGAAGGATGGCTGGTGACAATTGTAGCAGTAACATCTTGTGTTTTATACTTATGGAAAGATTGGGGTAGGGGTGGAAAGACTCCCTCCCACCTCACCACTCTCCCATGTTAGACTTTACTTTTAACAATAAAAGAACAAAAAATTATTAAAGATAATCGACATTGATTTTTTTCTGCAGAATTACTTTCCTAACACTGTAAAAATATTGTCTTCGTCATGAAATTCCAATCATCAATCAATTGTATGTTTCGAAATGTTTTTTATTCGTTTCATATTATTTTCCGCATGTTGAAACACTTTTATTTTCTTTTATATACGTTGACGTTAACATGGTGAAAATAATTTAAATAATTATTTCTTTTGCAGTCCTTAAACACCGTATTATTGAGTTTTCTTTCAGGAAATTCATGAAATTTTCTTTACATTTTGAATATATTTTTATAAAATACAAACACACTGCTGCAAAATCATTTCCATTACCTCAATTAGTGAATTTTGTAAAGAGAAAATGGTGTTTTGTACATTAAATATTGTGTAATGAAGTAGTTGTGGAAGAATGGGAGGAACAAGAGATGAAAAAATTCACATTGTTTGGAGAGATTGTGTTTTTCAAGGAAAGTTTTGATTGTTACTAAGAGCTTGGTTTCTATCCTACTGAAGCTAAGGTTCATGCTCTTCTAGTCTTGCACGACGACTGGACACACTCACATCCGGGTACATGAAGTAGATGCAGCGCGCGTGCAGCCGTGTGAGTGTTTGTAAGTAGATGCAAGGTGGAGACATAAAAATCGATGAACAGAACAAAGAGCTTTCAGCTCGAACAAAATAGTCAATAATCTCGCAGACACTTAACTCGGAAGGACGGGACTGTGAGAATTCTCTCTGCTAGTCCTCACCTTGAAGACAAGTAGAAACAATGTCAAGCATTGTCACACAGGTAACAAGTCAAAGAAAGTGAGATATGGCCAAACTGGAGAAACATTTGTTGTTGAATGATTTGCGTTATTTTTCAAGTAATTTAGAAAGTAAAATTAGCTTTATGTTTGATGTAACATATTTGAAAGAAAAGAGAAATGTCAAAAAGTCGAGCTCTATACACTGGGAACAATTTCTCAGTATTCGTGAAAAAGAAATCTTACTTATTTCAGCATGAGTAAAGATTTATATAGTTGAGAGAACAGTATTTTGTGAGGGTTGTGCTTTTTACACAAATATGCGAATACATGTGCACACACATGCGTGTGTTAGCACGCACGCGCACAGACACAAACACTCACACGTTCTATTTTTCTCGCATAATCTCTACACTTCTCATTATTAGCTTTATTGCATGCACTGATATATATATATACATGTGAGCATGCACATAAGATATCATGGACGCTCGTTCACACACTTGCACTACATACCGACCCACAGATTTCAAAGAGACTCATTCACCATTTGTTTCACCAAATGTAGTGTATTTATATTTGCGAAGAAATGAAGAAACCAGCCGACAAGGATAATAAAGTCAAGACTTATGTCATCTAACTTTGTTTATGACACCTTAGTTCGATTTCCATTTGCCCCTCCCCACTTCCATATCTCACCTACACCCACTCACACACCGACCTACCGAACTAAATACTGGCGCATATATGCACACGATAATGATTTTAATACAAGCACATGACAAAATTCATTTAGGAACAATGATTTTATTTTATCAATACTTTTCACTGTTTATTAGTAATGTTACAAACACCATATGTCAGCAACAACTAGTAATTAGAGTTTTTAATCTTGACAAAACTGATATATTTCGACTATTTTCTGATTTCTCTTCAACGTTTGACAAGGTTTGGGATAGTTTTTACAAAATATTCTATTTAGAAAGAGGTATCAACGACCGTCATATGAGGTCACCAACATACAGGTTTGTAGAAAGTAGCTGCTATTGTTCATCTTCACCTCGGCATCTGTAATACTATAATAAACAGACTAGCATGTGTTCATCTGGTCATCTGTGTTACACCGTTTAAAAGATTTACGTCTATTAATTTTAAGAATTATAAGTTCTGATTTCTTGTAGTAAACTCAAATCAAAGATAACAACTTTATGTGGCAGAGAAGTCAAAAATCGGGCAGTAGGTGAAAAATAAGAAATTAATAATTTTTTTACATAATATATACAAAAATTAGGTACCTCCAAGCACAAATTTTATTAGAATATATATTAGAATTTATATATTACTTACTGTTTTATTGTCCTTTTCTGTTGTTTGCGTACAACTCTACGTGGAATTGAGTAACTGACAACGAATGTCAACATGGCGCTTGATCAACAAAAACTTCTCCTACTTTCAAACAACAAAATAACGGATAGGTTGATTTTTTTCTGTGGTCAGCTTTTGAAGGGAAGTAATCGATGGAGGAATAATTCTGAAGGATTCCATTGTTGCCTCCCTTATGTATTTATTAATTGACGCACAGGGTTACAAAGACACTACACTGGTTACAGCAGTGCATCATCCCTTGGCAGTTGATGCAGAGGGAAGCAGGGGCTGTATAAAGAAATTAGAACACTGTACTCTCGGTTTATTGTGCAGTAAATTGAGTTTATTTCTTCACAACCATGCCACACTTTTCCAAATGACTCATATTTCTGCTTGCAGGGCATTGGTCATACGACTTAATATACGTCTGAATACTTTTATACGGTTGTATGCATGGTCTGTAAGAATATGTTTATTAATTAATGTGTTTATTAATTGTGTAAATATTTGCCAGACTTGTTAAAATTTTGTAAAGTAGTTAAAATTGAAAGATGGGGGATAGAGGTTGGACAGGCTGTCATTAACATGAAAAGGAGATGATGTTTGATTGCTGTGCTTTGAAACATGTCCAGTTGAAATTACTTTATTTCAGTAATTAGACAGTTACTAAGAAGGTGCTAGTGCGATTGCATTCAATGAAAAAAATTGTCAATAATGATAATAACAATCTCAAGCAATAAATCTAGGTGTGCAAACTTATGGGGAAACACCCACAAGAAATATAACAAATTCTAGTCAAAAGGCAAGAAGTGCATTACAGCAAACAAAACATACACAAAAGTTAGCTACAAACAGACTAGTTCATTATGTATTCTCCTGTATATATGTTACAGTTTTTTTAAATTTAAAAACGGCTTTAACAAATTATGTAAGATAATAACGGTAAATAGTAACAGTTTATATATTTGTGTTTTATTTTCTCACAATGTAAAATAAAATGTTGACTTTTTTATATTAACACATAAATTTTAGTAAATCTGATACAAAATAACTTTAAATGTTAGTCCCCGGGCGACAGTAATCTAAAGAAGCACCATCTGCAAACACTTGATACAGTTACTACAAAGAAAACAATCAACTGTCAATATCAGGTAACAGACATCTCAATATTTTTCTGTAACATTTCTTCAGTAGTTAAAACCCTTTAAATTATAAATTAAAATTCTCAAATTTTGGCATTAATCTGTGGATAGATGCAACTATGCGAGGATGATTCTATGCTTCATAATTTCAACATTGTTATTAATCATTAATCATCATCATCATCATCATCATCAACCACAAAATTCACTTCCGTTTGTCCTCTAATATTGTTCAAATTTTGCACCACCAGCTTTAGGAAGAAATCTACATTGCTTGCATACTTTATCAAAACCATGATCTATATATATATATGTTCCTTACAACTGGGCTTTGATTAGACTGTTTATTAGTGACTGCTAGGGTTATTACAACACAGTGTAACCATTTTGTGAAAATATAGTATCTTGACGACCTCTAATCATTATACACGTGGTTCATGTTCACAATAGAAACACAAAAAAACAGGTGATCAACAAGTGTACGTGTTAGACTGTTCTTGTAGAATATAAAAATGATTCAAACAGTTTTAAAACTGTCAAACGCACATACGCAGACACAAATATACATTTGACTTTATCTTGCTGTTGAACATGATGTGTTGTATTGGAAACAGGCTTGTATCACCCTTATGCTATAATGACCCTGAGTTTTGGCATTAAAAATGTTATGTCTCTCTCACACACACACACACAGGGATAAACCATCTGATTGAGGCTAAACGTTGGTTTTGGCAAACCGCAAGTAGTTCATTTTTTGTACGGTCCTTGCCTAGAGAAACATTAATAGATGTAGAAGGTCTATCATATCGTAAAGGTTGCCAGTCTGTACATTTATACAAATATCACATTGACACTTTCTCTTTTATGTATCTATCATGGGTCAGTGGTTGTCCTTTTGCTAGCTTACGTTGCATAATAATTATAGCATTCCATTAGGCAGTTCATCATTATCTTTGGTCAATATATTTTGGTAGTACACCATTTTCAACATAATATATGTATATCCAGGAAAAACATGGTAATTTCTCTAGAAAAGCAGAATGGTTTCTTAATATCAAACATTTTAGAACGCAATAAGCTCTCTTCAGAGTGATGAAAATTAAATATTATAAAGACACCTGATATGATCATTTTTCCAATGTTTTCAACTATTCACATGGTCCAAGCAGTCGTCAGATATAAATTAAATGACTCGTTGTCAGAAACGGTTATTCAGCTATTACAATAAATGAGGGATAGAAATAATCTTGATAACTTCAAAGAAATATCACTTTAGCACATGTAGTAAGATTTATAGTTCTTTTTAAATTAAAGAATTACTACGTTGATACTGGTGGTGCTGAGAAAACTAGTTTCAGAAGTGATCCAAGCATAATATACCATATTTTTACACGTCATTATTATACAAAATCAACTTCTGCATAAAAAATAAGTGAAGCATTTGTCTCTTTAAAACAAGACTGGCACAGTAAAATACTTAGTAGTGATCGATTATTCTTCTACAATAAATTTAAGTTAATCTTTAGTCTTAAGTAATTAATTGCGGTAAAACATTAATGTTATAGATTCATTAATCAGATTTGGACTGAAATGTTGCATTTTTTCTAAAGCACTGCAGATCATAATTTACTCTTACTAACAAAATTAACTTGGACGTTTTCGAAGCACATTGTAATTTTGGGTAAGATGCGGTATTAGGCTATTTTTACTGTTTATTGTATTTTGAACCAGTAATTGATTTCAACCTTCTTTCCCAATATTGGTTTTAGGCACGAAGCTACCGAAATAAATCAATTTTCATTGTCATTGTCTTAAAGGGATTCTAAGGGCCAAATAAAACTGCTTAGAATCAAGTAAAGAGTAGGATAAATTTGAATCTCGTCTATTTATATGTGTGTTGATGTGGAAAACGTTGAAGGTTTTTAGTAGAATACAACATTCTTTTAATAACAGAAATTACAGGGTACTCATTTTTTGCTTCCACGAAGTCTCGTTTTCGGTCACGTGATCCTATGACGTGTGGTTTCCATAGTGAGAACCATGCCTCGAGAATGTGCTGCACCCGATTGCCACGAAAAGATGGAAAAAGATTCAAAATTTTCTTTTCATCAGTTTCCGAAAGACAGAGCCTTACAAGCCTTACACACAGAGTGCGTCATACAATAAACAGATGACGTCAAATCTTCGCAATGATACAGACACAGACACTTCCTGTCAGAGACTGACGTCACAACAAGACTCTGACATCACAAGGAGACTCGTCTGCTTGATCATCTCTGGAAGCTATTGTGGTTACTCGGCGGAAGGACACAAAGGTCGATTTCACTGGATTTTTTCAATTTTTAAAAACATCGGCAACCGACAAAGTGCTAATAAGTGGTAATTAAGTGAGAAACGAATCATTTATTTCTCTTCTATTGCTCTAGTGCTCTGTAATTGTAACTAAATATAGTTTTGAAATGTTTGACCGTCGCCAGAGCCTTATCACAAGCCTTGAGTATCCCTTTAATGATGATGGCAACAATGGCAAGTCATCTTAGCGACTGTTTGTATAAAATCTGTTTTTGTCTGTTCTGACATTCATTGCTCTGATTTTTCGCTAATACTAACTCTTAAAGTAAAATTCTATTTACTGTGTTTAGTGTCACACGCGTTTTTGATTCATTTCTAAAGACGTGTATTTATTGTACATCTGCCTAAGGAGCAAAAACGAAATAGTGTCAAGGTTTCTTGTAATTATTTATAAGATTTAAATTTTCGTTGGTTTCGATTAAATTTAAGTTGTAGAAAACGCATATTTCATTTTCAAACAGAATTTCGAAAACAATTTTTAAACAAGCTATGAATCATCTGTCTGTATTTTGAACCAGCAAAGTAGTACACAAAGAAATGACAACAAGACCCCATGTAGTCACAAACTTCAGAGATGCTAACAACAGCAAAGAAAAGATTACGATATCTTCCTTTAGTACTCAGGTCAGGACTGAATAAAGGAAATGTTCTGAGCAATACAGTCAACATGGAGAACAACAGAATCTCGACTGACAAGGCGACAAGCATTTTAGTTAAAGCTATTTCTCGTGTGGAGTCGGCTGTAGAGGTCTGCTTTCTCCAGGCAACTGTCTGTAGCAGCTTTACAGATGTTAGTACAGTAGCAATCAAGATGATGATTGGACATCCTAGTGTTATGATGAAACCGTAAAATATTCCATCAATAATATCCAACATAACCTTGTTTCTTTTTTCATAGTCTGTAGCATATAGGTCCATGTAGGTTATCTGTCGCCTGCTATCAAACACACAGCCGACTGTGTACTTGGCAGTAACAACGAGACGCAAGAAAGTAATAACAGGAACAAAAATGATAATGATAACACACATTGTTCTTGTTGTTAAAAAAGTCCTTGCCTGTAGAGGAAACAAAACACAAATACATCTATCAGTTGCTACAACAGCAGACAAAAATATGGACGCATATAATGCGTTGTAAAAGATCATAATTTTGTTATTTATAAAAAATGAATATACAGGTCCGTAGTTGTCGTAAGACTGAAACATAAACATCTGCTCTGAAACCAGTAGGAACACGAACGAGAGATACAAGAAATCCACAAGAGCCAGACTGAACAAACAAAGGTTTACTCGGTCTTTCAATCCTAACTTAAAGAAGACAATCATGTTCACCATATTTGACGGACCCCCGAGGAGATAAAGTAAAGGAATGAACACAGCGGATCTTAATTTTGAAATTAAATGTTCAGTGTCTGTGGTGACGAGGTCTCCACGACCGTCATATGAGGTCACCAACAAACAGTTTTGTAGAAAGTAGCTGCTATTGTTCATCTTCACCTTGACAAGCTACTTCACAGATGATAGAAGAAATGCTTGGTACATCTTCTGTGATGCCCCTGAAAAACATAGAGGTGTTTGTTTACCGGTCTACTTGAAAGAGAATTATCCTTACTTATTAACCATTCACGCGACTCAATAATTAAAATTGATAAATGAGTTTGACTTACAGGCAGGTTTTCTCAGAAGCAATGCCACAATTTTTTTCATTAAATTGTAGACCTAAATAATATTTTGAAGGGTAGAGTTTCAATTCTTTTGATAATCTTTACAGCTGACAACATTCACAAATCTCTTGCAAAATATTGCCTCGGCGACAATGGCGCTAATGATGTAGAAGGTTTAAAATGTTTACACGTACTGTCATAATTGGAAGAGAAAACATCAATATCAACATTACTCCTGACAGGTTTTTATACACCACTGAGTAATGCAGTTTCTAATTCAATAATTTGAGAGAATATAGTACTGACAGGTTTATGTTGAATTAAAGTTAAATTTTCCTTTAATTCTTACCTCAAGCGGTTGTTACAAAGCACAGTGTATTTTAAGACTATTTTCTCTATAAATAATATTCTAAACTGTTATGTCAGTTCTGAAGGATGGCTGGTGACAATTGTAGCAGTAACATCTTGTGTTTTATACTTATGGAAAGATTGGGGTAGGGGTGGAAAGACTCCCTCCCACCTCACCACTCTCCCAAGTTAGACTTTACTTTTAACAATAAAAGAACAAAAAATTATTAAAGATAATCGACATTGATTTTTTTTCTGCAGAATTACTTTCCTAACACTGTAAAAATATTGTCTTCGTCATGAAATTCCAATCATCAATCAATTGTATGTTTCGAAATGTTTTTATTCGTTTCATATTATTTTTCCGCATGTTTGAAACACTTTTATTTTCTTTTATATACGTTGACGTTAACATGATGAAAATAATTTAAATAATTATTTCTTTTGCAGTCCTTAAACACCGTATTATTGAGTTTTCTTTCAGGAAATTCATGAAAATTTTTTTACATTTTGAATATATTTTTATAAAATACAAACACACTGCTGCAAAATCATTTCCATTACCTCAATTAGTGAATTTTGTAAAGAGAAAATGGTGTTTTGTACATTAAATATTGTGTAATGAGGTAGTTCTGGAAGAATGGGAGGAAGAAGAGATGAAAAAATTCACATTGTTTGGAGAGATTGTGTTTTTCAAGGAAAGTTTTGATTGTTACTAAGAGCTTGGTTTCTATCCTACTGAAGCTAAGGTTCATGCTCTTCTAGTCTTGCACGACGACTGGACACACTCACATCCGGGTACATGAAGTAGATGCATCGCGCGTGCAGCCGTGTGAGTGTTTGTAAGTAGATGCAAGGTGGAGACATAAAAATCGATGAACAGAACAAAGAGCTTTCAGCTCGAACAAAATACTCAATAATCTCGCAGACACTTAACTCGGAAGGAAGGGACTGTGAGAATTCTCTCTGCTAGTCCTCACCTTGAAGACAAGCAGAAACAATGTCAAGCATTGTCACACAGGTAAATACTCAAAGAAAGTGAGATATGGCCACACTGGAGAAACATTTGTTGTTGAATGATTTGCATTATTTTTCAAGTAATTTATAAAGTAAAATTAGCTTTATGTTTGATGTAACATATTTGAAAGAAAAGAGAAATGTCAAAAAAGTCGAGCTCTATAGACTGGCAACGATTTCTCAGTATTCGTGAAAAAGAAATCTTATTTCAGCATAAGTAAAGATGTATATAGTTGAGGTAACAGTATTTTGTGAGGGTTGTGCTTTTTACACAAATATGCGAATCCATTTGCACTTAAATGCGCGTGTTCGCACGTGCACACACACACACACCTGCACACAAGCGTTCTATTTTTCTCGCATAATATCTACACTTCTCATTATTAGCTTCACTGCATGCACTGATATATACACACATGTGAGCATGCTCATAAGATATCATGGACGCTCGTTCACACACTTGCACTACATACAGTACCCACAGATTTCAAAGAGACTCATTCGCCATTTGTTTAAAGTTATCAGTTAAGGTAGTTTATTTATATACTGATTGCGAAGAAACAAAGAAACCAGCCGACAAGGATAATAAAGCCAAGACTTATATAATAGAACTTTGTTTATGATACCTTAGTTCGATTTCCATTCGTCCCTCTCCACTTTATAAGTCACCTACACCCACTCACCCACTGACCTACAGAACTAAATACTGGCGCATATATGCAGACTATAATGATTTCAATACAAGCACATGAAAACATTCATATAGGGAGAATGATTTTTATTATATCAATAGTTTTCACTATTAGTAATATTACAAACACAATATGTCAGCAACAAGTAGTAATTAGAGTTTTTAATCTTGACAAAAATGATATATTTCGACTATTTTCTGATTTCTCATCAACATTTGACAAGGTTTGGCATAGGGTTTACAAAAATATCCTATTTAGAAAGGACTTTTGGCAATGGGGAATCATGTGGTCTAGGTAAGATAAATCTTCTTTGGTAGTAAACCAGTCACAAATATTAATGTAATATATCATCTTTAACACATTACATCAAAGAAACGCATTAAGAATGTTTGTAGAAAGGCACCATAATTAATACAGATACATTAGTATAATTATGTCCACTTGCTGTGTCTTTACACATGCACTTGAAGACCTGGCCTCTAGAGCTAAGTTTGGTGTTAGAAATATCCCTCGGGTATTGTGGAGTCTTAATTATCACAGCTCAACTTTTTTTTTTGTTCAGTGATTGCCAAGTTTAACCTATATTACTTTATGGCTCTGAAATTTGGGGAATAGTGACCAAAAATAGTATTGTCGAAAAAAGTTCATTTCCTTGCTATGAAAGAAATTAATAAAGTAACGAGTATAACTCCTGATACATTGGTTTATAGTGAGTGTGGTTGCTATGCCTACATTAATTCATCTGTCAGATGTATTGCTTACTGGCTCCAGGTACTTCCGATGCCATGTGATTGCTTGCGAAGAAAAGGTTACTCGGTTTTCACTATAACAAGGATATTTAGGTTTACAACATCATGATTACATTGTACAAAAACAGTTATGTTTTGCTTGGGAAAATCAAATTGTTGCCAGATATGTTTCGAGAGAATTCAAGTAAGGTTGATAGATTGTGTTTATCAAGAATGCCTTAACAAAGTGAACTCTAGTCCAAGATTCTTTCCCTATACAAATCTTCAATAATACAGAGATGTTTTCTTGTAGATATTAAACATATTGGTATGAGGGATGCTCTGATAACAGTTAGGCTAGGTGTTTCGAATTTGCACTGTCGAAAGCCTCGCTTTTTCTATGCAGACGATAAGGATCAGGCCTGACGAGAGGGGGGGACAAGGGGGTCTGGTAGGTGGGTTTTTTTTATACATTATATACTGGGAAAATTATTTACGATTACAAGTACAAGGTGCCCGGAGAGGTCTGTCCCGGGGCCCGGGCTGGCTCTCGGCGGCCCTGATAAGGATATAAAGTTCTCTTTCTGTCAAGAAGAAGAAACCGAAAATACACTTTCTATTTGCCTATCCTATGTTTTCAGATTTGAGAGAAAAATAACATCCCCATAAAATATAAAAGACCTTCTTTGTTCAAATTTTAACTTATAGTATTAAATACTAGAACTAACATTTCTAACCCTCTAGCTGTATTTGTCTCCAAAGCATGAGTACTTTCAAACTTAGCAAAATAGCTGATTGGTTGACGTGTTCAGCATTGAAAGGGAAGTAATCGAAAGAAGAACAATTCCTAAAGGTTCCTGTGTTTTCTTCCTTGTGTGTTCGTTCATTTGCGCATAGAATTAAAAGCTCAGACTCTACTGTGGTTACAAAAATGTATCAATTTATACGTACTTTTGACTTATATGGGCAACACGTTTTATTTTGTTGTTAGGGTTATGTCGTCTTTATAAATTGTTAGTAATGATAGTACGCTTACACAACGAGGAGGGGATGGTAAAGACCTAGAAAACAAAGACAAAATGATAACGCAAGTTGAAAAAAAAATGTGTTGTTAAATTTTAACATATCAAAGCAGGTTGAAATCTACAAGAAGAATCTTTCAGTTCAAAACAGTACTTTACAACGTTTCTTAATTAAGCTATGCAACATCTGTCTGTATTTTGAACCAGCAAAGTAGTACACAAAGAAATGACAACAAGACCCCATGTAGTCACAAACTTCAGAAACGCTGACAATAGCAAAATAAAGATTACGATATCTTCCTTTAGTACTCAGGTCAGGGCTGAATAAAGGAAATGTTCTGAGCAATACAGTCAACATGGAGAAAAACAGAATCTCTATTGACAAGGCGACAAGCATTTTAGTTAAAGCTATTTCTCGTGTGGAGTCGGCTGTAGAGGTCTGCTTCCTCCAGGCAACTGTCTGTAGCAGCTTTACAGATGTTAGTACAGTAGCAATCAAGATGATGATTGGACATCCTAGTGTTATTATAAAACCGTAAAATATTCCATCTATAATATCTAGCATAAGTTTGTTTCTTTTTTCATAGTCTGTAGCATATAACTCCATGTAGTTTATCTGTTGTCTACTATCAAACACACAGCCGACTGTGTACTTGGCAGTAACAATGAGACGCAAGAAAGTAATGACAGGCACAAAAATAACAATGATAACACACATTGTTCTTGTCGTCAGAAACGTTTTTGCTTGTAAAGGAAACAAAACACAAACACTCCTTTCTAATGCTATCACAGCAGACATAAATATAGATGCATATGATGCACTGTAGAAGATCATAATCTTGTTATTTACAAAAAATGCAAATACAGGTCCGTAGTTGTCGTAAGACTGAAACATAAACATCTGCTCCGAAACCAGTAGGAACAAGAACGAGAGGTACAAGAAATCCACAAGAGCCAGACTGAACAAACAAAGGTTTACTCGGTCTTTCAGACCCAACTTAAAGAAGACAATCATGTTTATGAGATTGGACGGACCCCCGAGGAGGTAGAGTAGAGGAATGAACACCGCGGATCTTAATTTTGTAATTAAATGTTCAGTGTCTGTGCTGATGAGGTCTCCACCATCGTCATATGATGTCACCACAATACAGTTTTGTAGGAAGTAGCTGCAATTGTTCATCTTCACCTTGACAGGTGGTTTTACAAGCTACTGTTGTGTTAAGATGATAGAAGAAATGCTTCATACCTTTCAAATCATTTTCAGCTGCAGTATTAAAATAAACAGACTAGCATGTGTTAATAACATTTTAACTTTACTGTCTTGTTGTGAGAAAAGAAACATGATACAGCTCCACCAATTCTTTAGTGGAATCCCTGAAAAAAAAGTAAACACGGTTTTATTGAATGCTTTGAATCGAAACGAAATCCTCATATCGACTAACTTTTCATGGAAAAAAACTCTTGTGTAACTGCAAACACAATTTTGAAATTTGAAAAATAAAATTAATTTATGAACATGCAGTTATATTTTATCGGTAGTTTACAAACAAAAAAAAAAACAAAACATGTTAGTCAGGAAAGTGTTGATAACAGAGACACCAAAAAAATTAATTACTGCTTACCTGAAACGTTAGTTAACCACAACCAGTGAGACAACTCTGGCTACAACTCCTTTCTTCCTCCATCACAATCGCTTTAGTCTGAAAAATGGTTAATAAGAGAATCTCTTTGGTTCTTGTATTTATAGACTCATCAATATATCAAGAGAAAATATTTTTTCATTTCAGACTTCTAAAACTTAGACTGAAATAAAATTTATTTTTCACGTTTAACAAAATGCTTGACAAAAGTACTAATATATTTGTGTGTCATCCCTTACTAAATATTATATTGTAAATATTATATCTTTACATCCGCAAGATGTAATTATTTCTTATGAAATAAAAGTAAGAAAACTTTATTGACATTATCTCGATTCTACCCTATTATTATCTACTTTTTTGAAGTTCATAGAAATGTCTTAAGTGTAGATACGCTAGGGCTGCCTTTATTTTGTATTTGCTTTCGTTGTACGGAGGGAAATCGCTGTAGGACTCGCAAATAAAACATTAGTTTTCTCGCTTTTGTATTTACCTTCTTGAAAAGGGAAAATACATTCAAATGCAAACCGCAATAATGGTTTTCTGATAATGCTTACTTTCTAAACATTTCAAGTACAGGTGGTCCAGTTTATTATTACAAGAAGCCTATTGTTTGTTGTTTGCTTAGTCTATCAAGAATTAGACAGTTTGGTAAATTAGCGTTAGCTTTCTTAAAAAGTAAAATAGAAGCATCATTTTTCCTTAGAAAGTTTAAAATGAAACAAAGGATATATAAGAAAGAAAAGTCAAGGTGTTTATGTGAATCGTCAAGGATGACTGCTTCGTGTCGTAGAGACCTATGCTGGACATCTGGGTGGCTGTGAGAAATTTGCCGGTGATTTCAACCCTCGATGACTGCTGCCGGCGATCTTCTTGTCTAAGCAGCAGGGTAGAGGGTACCGTTGAGATCCCCAGTGTGTGAAAGGCTGGTGACGATGAAAATGCAAACGTTTGGACATGGGCTTATCAAGAGCCATGTTGGGGGCTGCTCTGTTCAATATACATGTATATTCAGTTAATGACAGAACTGCGGAAAGGACTTTGCAAGAACTTTTCGCTGGCTTTTGCTGTTTTCGTTCTAGCTCGATTGGAGCCTGTGAGCCGTATTGCTTTTTCGTGATCGTGTGTATACTTTTTCCACACCCTTCTTTTAATTTTTTTTTCTTTAAATAAACCACTATTTGTATTGTTAACACGTGTATGTCGTTTTGTCCACGGAGCAATGTCCATTGGCAATGCTGTTAGTCTCTGTTTATTAGGCGAATGCTAAATGTGTTGAAAGCAAGTGTACTTTTTACTGTGTCTCGGGTGTATTCCCCAACGAGCACGTTTAAAGGTTAGACCAAACAAAATGTGTCAAGTAAAAAAAAAATATATATATATGCACTTCTTTCAATACATCCCTATATCTCACGGTATAAATCATACACACCTTCGCAATTATTTTTTAAGCATGAGAAATAAGTAAACCTAAGTGAATTTTGTCAAGTCTAGCCCTACTTTTATCAGTTTTCTTTAGTAGCTTAAACATACACTGGCAACCTTTTGTTTTGTTTTTTTATCCTGTACAAAGAGAAATCGTTAATGGGATTGCAAATATACACACATTGTTTTTCTTGCTCTTATGTTTACCCTCTTTAGAAAGGAAATATTATTTTACTGTTCAATAGTTTTTGGAATGTTTGTTTTCGGAACATTTTGAGTGCAGGTTGACCTGTTTGCGTGTTGTAATCTTGTGAGCATTTTGTTCAGTCTACCGAAACAGACTTTCAAATGACGGTTAGCTTAGTAGGAAACGTTTTTCTCTGGAGAGGTTGGACCCAAAGAGAGAAAGGTTCTGTAAAAAGAAATGAACGAAAAGCTGTGTCAGATGTGAATTTGAGTGTATGCTCAACAATATAAATTATATCACAGGATTGCAAGCTGTGGAACTCATGAAGTCGAGGTACACATCGCATCGCAACACTGTTGTTCTTTAGCATATAAAAACAACTTTAGCATATACACGAGCAACAAATCACTTTCAAGAATTGTTTTCAAAATGGTTTATGTCACCAGCAAAATTTAAATGTTATTCGTTTCTCTGGTTAGTTCGACAAAGAGAGAGTTGCAATATCCCAGCTTGGACAACACAACAGCAGTTATAGCATTATTCCACACATGGAGAAATCCGCTTTCAAAATTATATCTTTGTCATCTTTGTTTATTTATATCCCTTTTTCCGGCATAGCAGGAACGGAGCTTATGGAAGTACAAATCTAACACCTAACCTAACTGTCCAAGTAAACAATTCTGTATTATGGAATAATGTATTTATTGCAAATATTGGATATATATTGTTGGGAAAAAAACCTTGAATTAGAATTCACCTGAGAACTAAAACACGGTAACTTTAAAAAATCACAATCTTTATGTATGTATGAATATGGTAGCCTTTTAATTCAATGTATATAAAAAGGCCTACCAACTGTTAAGGACCCTCACTAAGACAGACAGAACAAGAAGACAGTCATCGAAGACAACAAAAAGCAATGTGTACTCAACCGATGGACTGAATACTGCAAAGACCTGTACAACTTCCAGATGAAGACTGACTCTGACATCTTCCAAAACTAGCAGACTAGAAACAATGAACCTGCAGACCTACCAGTCCTCCAGGAAGAGGTCGAAAGTGCCGTAAGTAGTTTGAGGGGAGGAAAGCCGCAATTTGTATCATACCAGCTGAGCTGCTCAAGCAGGGTGGGGAAGAAACTACAAATGCCCTGACTGCCCTGTGCCAAAGAGTCTGGGAACAAAGGAATGGTCCAAACAATGGACAGAGTCATTAATCATACTCCTTTCAATAAAAAAACAACAACAAGCAAACAAGCAAACAAGCAAACAAACAAACGGCAAACAGTCCCAGAACTACAGAACCAGAAGCCTTATCAGCCACCCAAATAAAGTCATGCTAATGATCATACAGAATCACATCAGAGCCACTGCAGGGGAGCCGCGAAGAAAAGAACAGGCTGGATTCAGACCATGTAGAGTAGATCATCGTTAGAGAAGCATCTTCAGTGTGACCTTTATCACAACTTCACTGGCTTTAAAAAGGCATGGACAGAGTTTGGCACGAGAGACTATGGCTTGTGATGAGAAAAATCAGCATCGAATAGGGCCTCCTTCAAGTCGTCGGGGCGCTCTACAAAGGGTCAAAAAGCACAGTATTGCTGAAATATCAAATAGGAACTTACTTTCGAACCACAAAAGGGCGAAGATGCCCCCTATCACCGGTTTGTTTGATATTTTCTTGAAGAACATCATTCTCAAAGCTCTCCACCTCCATCATACTTCTATTTCCATTGGTGGAAGAACAATCTACAATCTACGCTTTGCAGACGGCATAGGTATGCTAGCAGGTACTAACAAAGAACTCCAAGACCTCACCAACAGACTGACAGACAGTTCGAATGCATATTCAATGGAGACAAGAACTGATGCTGTATGAAGCAGAAAGAAATCTTCGCAGAAACAGAATATTTCGCGATCAAACTAATCCCATTGATTCATGGGATGATTAAACTCTCTATCCAAAATTATTATTTCGATGTAATGACATCCTGGAGATCGTCGATGACACAAGTGGACTTAGTAATTGGAAATCTGGGGCGCAATGTCACACTTACATTGCAAGTGTGTCTAGTCCTTTGTTTTTATACAGCAGGTGCCTTTCAGAATGTATGGGTATGTGTGTGGTCTCTCTCTGTGTGTGGTATGTGTTTGTGTGTGTGTGTGTGTGCTGATCTAGCAGGCTTCTCCCAAAGAACTACTGGCCGGATTATTCCCCTCTCCCCTAGTAACAGGTGCCGGTCAAAGGATGACTGGCTGACAATACAATAAACCCAATTTAAACCCTTGAAGACATTTTGCCTTGTCATGGGATGACTTAATTTCTGGCATATAATTTACATCAAAAGCAGAAAAAGCCATGTTTTCAGTATACTTTCCAAGAACACTGTTAAACTTTGTTGTTATAACATTTTAATGGTGGGTAGAACTTCGAGAAGATCAACTCTTTTATACCGAAAGAACAAATATTATATCACCATTTTGATGTGGTATTAACTGGACAGTTTACTGATTTAAATGCATTACAATTAGCAAGTAAGATAGATACTGGATTACTAAGTACTACATCTGCACCTCTTGCTGATCCATGTATTTGGTAAGCTTGACCATAGCCAGAACTACGTAGAGCAATTTATACGACAAGAGGTATAAATATGTTTGAGCGGAAATCTCTTTTTAGCAATTATCTTATTGCGCTTTTTAAAAATTTTTCTTTTATTGCATTGTAGTGGTTTGGGAGCAGCGGGTACCACTGACCTGCTTCATTCCCTCCACCCTGTACCCCGTACCTTTCTTTGACCTCAACACCCGAGGTCACCGAGCAGGCGACACAAGAGACTTGGTAACGGGTGACTTAGACCCACGTGCTTGTATATAAACAGCTGGAAAATACAATGACTACACATTGTTTGCCGTAGCGAGAAGGGGTCCTTCCTTCCTTCCTTTTTTCCTATTTCGAGTTTAGGAGAAAGCACCACTGTATCGTGTAGTTGTTCTGTAAAGTGGCTTACGTACGTAGACATCCTCTTTCGCTTTACCTCCCTTTATTTTGAATGGCTGGAAAAACACCACCCCACCGTATTACATACCTCAAATCCCTCTCCTTACCTATTATTTTCCTTTGCAACAACAAAGACAAAAAGACTGGCGCTAGGACTTTTAGAAGCTGTGATTAACCAATGGACCGACCCAAAGTTTGCCTTGTGAAAAGTGGAAGAGTCCGGCTACATATTTTTAGTTTGAAGTAATATCTTTTATTATACGTTAATGATTTCACTTTATTGAAAAATAACACATCAAAAACAGATGAGTGTAGATCTGCCGTATGCATAAAAAAGACATGTCACTTCAAACCTTCCCCATGTAGTATAAGTTGTCAGATGCTATATGTTCACCACGATGTAATTATTTTAGAGAACCAAGTTTGATTAATGAGTCTTTATAGCAACATATTTTAATTTCTTTAAGTTTTTAAAAACAAGCTATGAAACGTGTGTCTGTACTTGGAGCCAGAAAAATAATATATGAATAAATGGAGAGACGACCCTATGTAAATCAGAGCTTCGGAAATGCTAATGCAAGAAAGAACAAGAATGCGATATTTTCCCGTAGTACTAAAATTAGAATTGAAAATTGGAACCGTCCTTAGCGCCATCCTCATGAGAGAAAACAACAAAAACTCTACAGACAAGGCAATAAGCATTTTGGTTAAAGCAATCTCTTTCTTAGACTCACCTGTGGAGGCCTGTTTTCTCCAGGCAACTACCTGCCACAGTTTTACAGAAGTTATTACAGTAGCGATCATCACAATGAGTGGACATCCTATTGCAATAATGAAACCGTAAAGTATCCCGTCGATGATGTCCAGCAGAACTTTATTTCGTGTTTCATAGTCCGTTGCATAAAACTCCATGTAGGTTATCTGTCGTCTGCTGTCATACACACAGCTGACTGTGTACTTGGCGGTCACCACCAGACGCAGGAAGGTAAGAACAGGTACGGAAATGACAATTGCTACTTTCATCGTCATCGTCGTCAGCAAAGTCTTTGCGTGTAGAGGAAACAAGACACAGACACATCTCTCTATTGCTATCACAGCAGACAGAAACATGGACGCGTAGTGTGCACTGTGGAAAATCATTATTTTGTTGTTCACGAAGAAAGCGTAGACAGGTCCGAACTTCTCATTGGACTGAAACATGAACATCTGCTCGGAAAACAGAAGGAAAAAGTAAGAAAGGTGCAAGAAATCGACAAGAGCTAGACTGAACAGACAAAGATTTACTCGGTCTCTCAACCCTTGTTTATAGAAAACAACCATGTTGACAACATTTGACGGGCAGCCAACAAGATAGAATAGAGGAATGATGACAGATGATTTGAACTTGGAGATCAGTCGCTCGGTCTCTGGACTGATGAAGTCTTCTCGGTTATCATATGGAGTCACATTTGTGCATCTCTCTTGAATGTAGCTGGTGATGTTCATTCCAACCAGCTGGAATGTAAACTAAGTACCTATACTAGTTTTAAGAGCTTAAGCTGTAGTTTTATAAGAAACTTGTTTCTTCTTGAATGGTGCCTGGAGGAAACCCCTGCAAAAAAAAAACAAAAAAAAAACAGATATAAACTTTTTTTTATTATTTTCAAAACGAATTCTTATTTGGTTATTTACTATTCAGGCGGTACGGAAGAAATTCAGAAGTACAATGGCAAACATAACATTGAATTGTCACATTTTGTGTTATTGATGTACTCGCTTGTTATATTTACTTAAAAGAATCAAAACACCTTGGAAAAATTGTAAACAAAGAAAACCTAAAACTTAAAATGAAAAGTTTGCAGATTATGTTTACAGATGAACAGGGTGTGTCAATAGTGAGACACACGGCTACAAACATGACATTAACATTTCTTATTATCTCAGTTTCGAACAAGACATTAAGGAAATTATCTCCCTTTCTCGAAAAGCATTTATTCTTCTGTTGAGTTTCATTAATTAGAAGTGTGTAGTGAAATCAACAAATTCAAGAATCCAGAAAGGAGACCTCTTGTTTTAATAGAGCTGTGTGTCTGCTCAATATTCGGAGATGCTGTTACGATCACGATAAATACTATTCTTATTTATGGTGGTGGATTATAAGATGATAATCAAGATTGCGACAAAATAAATAATTCTTGTATATACATACTGTTTGTCTAGATTATTATTAAAGATGTACAAGTTGATGCACCCTACTTAGCCTTGTTCCCTCCTTTAATTTTTGAAAGGTTTTTTTTTTTACTATAGTTAGGAATACGCTGGTGGTTTGAGAATTGCTTGAAGGAAAAGTGCCCTCCACCTGCCTACACCTTGTTGTCTCATGCCATCATCAAAAGGTATTTTCAATTTTGTTTTTAGAACATGTGTTTCATCGTCTATCTAGGTTTGTTTCTTTCAAGCAAAATCAGTGAGAATCTTACAGCTTTTTCGAATTAATGAGGTAAGGGTATTGTTGTTTTGGCAGAAAGCCTCAGTAGGAAGATACTGGTAATAGGCTTTTGGGTAGAATGGGAGGTTATGCGCTTCATTTTGGTCCTGAATCATTGTTTTGAAAGTGAAGTGGTATGAAGTTAGGATATGTTTACTGCTGTCTTCCTTTGTTGCAATATTATCAGTCCTTCTCTTGCTGTTTTTTTTTTGTTGTTTTTGTTTTGTTTTTTTGTTTTTTTGTTTTTTTGTTTTTTCTTAACCGTGAAGCGTGAGCACACTTTGATGAATAACTTGTTCTTTCTGGTGAAAGCGACTGGGTGCTTTGTGTGCATATGGTTTACTCTGTTTGTCTTTTTTTCATGATTTCTTTTTTTTTTACTCATACAGTGTTAACTTTTAAGTTTTTGATATGTGTCATATTTATCTTTATAGTGAAAAAACCCAATAAAGAACCTAAATATTCATAAGATGCAAATGATGCTTTTTTTATTTAAGTCTTACCTGAAACAGCTTAAACAGGAACATAGACTGAAGATATCTCCTGCTTCAAGCAGCCATCTCATGGTGCCCAGCTTACAATCTTGTGTGATGACCTGTGGCTATATCAAGCATTTATAATACTGATTGAAACATTGCAGCACACAAACAATTAATGATGCCCAGCCACCTTACCTTTTTCTGCAATCACTCTAAAATATCATGTGTATATCTGAAAGGTATAAAGTGACAACGAAAAGGGGAAAAAATATTTTTTTTTTCAGGTTTCCATTTTCTTTCGTATAATTTCCACACACTCAATTATTTCTCTAAAATGTAAAATAATTATATCTTTTTGAATTTGTCTGTTACCCATTACACCTATTGACTATATAAGTATATTCTCGGAAGAAGGCTTTGCGTTGTTTGCTTAATTGCTTACTAATTGGTGATGCCCTTTAAAGAAATCAGAAGAGATAATATTTGTAATGTTTTGCCGAACCTTCTAGGAGTGCTAGAAATCACACAATTATCTTATTTATCTCGTAGCTTGTATGTTGACATTAAAAATCAGAAGCAGACTTCACGTGACATTGCCCGTGGAACATGTCTTAATAATGGCCGCCACTTAGTCGAACAAACACCAATTTCACGTGCACACTCAAAGACGCCGCTATACGCACAACAGAATGTAAACCTCAAAGAATAAAATGGATAGAAAAAACAAAAAAAAAATATTTTCTTTCTTTGTTGTCGCGGTGAACACTCCTTCATCCCAGGCATGCAAGTACATTCGCACGCACTCACGCGTGCGTGTGCCGACTCACTGTCTGTCTGTCTGTCTTTCTCATACACACACATACACATGCACACACATTCCATCTCTCTTTCTATATATATATTGCATATACTATACACTTCTCAATATTTCATTCAACATTCAGTCTTAAATCGTACCACTGGTGAGTGGCTTCCGAATAGAAACTTTTTCTCGTGTATTCTGGACACATATGCACCATTACGAAGCGAACACAAGATGTGTGTTTGTGCTGTATACATAAAAGTATAATGTGAGTGAAAACTATTTTATTTCTATTTTTCTATTTTGAACATGCTCACTTTGTAGTTAAGGAATATAACTCTACCTTCAGTGGCTCAAGTATCTTTTCGCTTATTTCACTGTTTTCTTCCAAAAAATATAGAAATTCCATGATTTTGTAAATAAGCATTATTTTTCTTTAATTTGTTTCATAAATTTTACGTACGAAAAGTCTGGAAGATAGCAAGAAAGCTGATTAACGCTGACAAACATCAACATTTCAATCTGTATAAAAACGCAGGAAAATCTCTCTTAGGTGACAATGCACATAAAGAATTGAAGTATAATAATGTTTTTAAACAAGCCATCATCACAACATCAACGGTGACTCTATGGACGACA
Organism: Pomacea canaliculata; assembly: GCF_003073045.1. NCBI lineage: Eukaryota > Metazoa > Mollusca > Gastropoda > Architaenioglossa > Ampullariidae > Pomacea > Pomacea canaliculata. The sequence continues at coordinate 25,391,470 of NC_037593.1, forward strand.
AGTGTGAACAGTGAGCGGTATTGACTGCACCTCTTAGGCTCCTGTGACTTCTCATCTTCACTGAAACTGTTGTCTGATAAGAGGGAGGTAATTGGGTTTAATGTGTTTTGTACGAGTTATCCTGTGACGTACGAAGAGCATCTTGTGTCTGAAGCCAGTTGTCGAGTATAAACCATGTCATAGTGAAGTTATTTCGGAAACAGAGAAATGATGTTCAATTAAAAACTGAAATAATTCATGAATGCATTTTGGTTTCGATTTCCTTTTTGTTGTTTGTTTACGAGAGTGGGTGCTTTCGTAAATAATCGATGTAATTTTATTAATTATTAGCCTACGTTTAATTTTTAAAAATCAGGGTTAGGGTAAGGATTAACTCAGAAACAGAAATTTTGAATAGATTGAGTACAATATTTGGTTAAATATCTATGATAGTTGCACTTTATCTCCCTCGTCAGCTGTTGAGTGTTTTTTTTAAATTGTAATATGTTTTACCATTGCTTTGTTTTCATCCCTGTAGTAATGCTATGGGCTTAGAAAATAGACTTATTGATTAATTAATCTCTTTCTCTCTTTTCCTGCCTCTGATCATCAACTTGTGTTCTTGTGGAGCGATGACACTGTCGACATTTTTATTTTAACAGGGCGGACACTCATTCGTGTACACTCACACATATACACTCCATACACTTAGAGTAAGATTAGTCATACACACACCCAAGCGACTGATAATTATATAGATGTTGTCATGGTCAGTGGCTAGTGTGCTTGTACACCATGTCAGAGCTAAGCCCTTACTTTTTAAAGCGAAGGGAAATAATCACTGACATGCTCTCAGCAACAATGATCTTGCATCATCTCCCTTATTTCTCTTTATGAAGAGAGAAGTTTACTGCATGTAAAATCTATTCTTTTGATTGAAAAAAAATGTCATTACTGTGGGCGGTATTTCTGTTGATTGAAATCCTTCATGTAAAAAAAACTCCTTCTGACTTTTGTACACACGAGATCGTCCATAAAACACACACACCCATACACAGCGAGAAAGAAAAAAACCACAAATACACTAAACTTGGGCATCGAAACAATCGTATATTTATTAAAAATTCTAAATTATCGCTTAAACATAGTAATTATTAAGCATAATCAATAATATATTATTTAAATAAATTTACATAAAGAATAATATTATTTTATTAAATTATTATTTTGATTATATTATGCATTGCCGCGTTCACAAAAATCACATCTTTACGGGAACATGTGCGTATGAGCTTACAGTAAGTACAATTGAGTAATCATACACAGAAAAATGTGTACCTTACAAAACACTAAAATCAAAAAAAAGATAATATTAGGGGACTGGTGCCAGAATAATGTTCTACATTTTCAGTCAAATGAAGATTGAACAAGCTGGGAACAGATACGGACTACGTATAATAATAATAGGAGGAAAACAAACAAATAACATATGAACTGTAAAAGAATCAATAACCGTACTAAATGACAAATAAAATCAAATACACAAAGAGGAACCAAATAACAAGAACAAGAGCTGAGATATATCTTTCATGCTGCCTTTTATCATTATATAAATAGAACGCTTGCGTCATCGAGTGTCTTATTCTTCTCATCATCATCATCATCTGTTCCTAGAGTAAGTCTACTTAGGAATATTGAGAGTTATATTAGTAAGGAGCATCGACAACTAATGTATTAAACAAAGTCTACTGTAAAGAACATCGGCAACTATTGTATTAATTAAACAAGGTCTACTGTAACGTACCTTGACAACCATTGTAGTAAACAAAGTCTAAACTACATTATTCACTACAGAAACAGATTAGTCATTTATAAGGTAAATGTGTTGTCTTCATTAACAGGTTCTCTTGTGAAATCTGTACTGGCACTTTAATGTAAGATTAATAATTGTATTAATTTGGTAAATGCAAAGCACAAAGATGTGACTTAGGTATTTGACTGCCCGAGCCATTATCAAGACCTGTAACTCATTATTTTTACTATGGCGATACGGTGTGGATATGGTAGGCAATGGGTTTTCATTTTATTCTAAGCATCATGACTCTGAAGAAAAAAAAATATTGCTTTTGTTGATTCTGTAGACGGGCTTCACATGTTTGGAAGCCGATTTGTAATACTCTGTCACAACCTTTATATCTTTTAGTGTGACCTCCCATTTGTTGTCCTTGACAATCTGTGAATCTGTCGTCTGAACTACAAACAATGTTTTAGTGACGTCATTGGGGACAGTTTACCTCCAACGATGAGCGGCGCTTCTCGGAACCTCGGCGAAATATATGCGCAAAGAGTATAAACATATGTATGTTGTATGTCCATATTAATGTATCATATGACAACAACCAGTCATCTTACTGTATGACAAATATGCCTAGTTTTTGCAAGCAAACCGAGGTAAATTACAAAGATTGCATTACTGTGCTAACGAAAAAAATGTAAAAGCAGTTACAACCGTTTGTTAGCATTTCGTCATATTAGTATTTCAAACTTTAAAAATGTAAGGCTCGAGGCAAGCAAAACAAAAGTCAATGATAATATAGAAGAAGTCCACAGCAATATACAAACTTTTAAATGTTCTTGACGCTTGAGGTCATATTCCAGGCTATTTTTATCCCGTTCACAGGCTTTTGAAATTTTCACATTTTTTTCATCTTTGTTATCTTTTCTTCTTGCATTCTTCTTGTCTATGTATGATCTTGTCGACCTTGTCCTGGTTCATGTTGTCGCTGCATTTCGTAAACATCATCTCATTCTTCTCCGCTCTTTCCGCCCCGGCGTGTGCGGAGGCCCAACCGTTCTACGTTTCGTCCTCTCTTCACTTCTTCGTTCCGTCGCCCTCTTCACCCAGTCCCTCGTCGTGCGGTCAACGAGGCAGCTTGGACCAGCAAAGGGTCTCTGCGCACATCGGACAGACGGTGGAGTGGTGGTCAGCGAGAGAGTCGGGTTAGGCCACAGAAACTGAAGAAGAGAGTGAGAACAGAGTATACAGTGTCTACATCTAGCATCAGGCCTGACGGCTTCAAGGGCACAAACTCCAGCATTACTCTGCCACTGTGTGTGCAGGTGATACACATTTTTTAAAACATTATTATTTCCCTTACTAAAATCTCTCATTACCAACTTTTTGTTGTTGTTGTTGTTGCGACGCTGGGGGCGATCCGCGACACTGAATCACGCTAAAGCTCAGAATCCTATTATTATTTAATATTCGTTAAAGCGAAAGCCGAAAACAAGATGGCAAAAAAGAACAGCACAAGAAGCCGTTAGTGAATGAAGGCGTCGATGGGAAGAAACGACGCCTCACAAGGAGTCAAGAACAATCCAGAACAGAGGCGAATGGCGCAACAAACCTAACAAATCAGTAGGAGACACTCAAACTCGATGTATCTCCATGGACAAGACTAAACTACAGAGAGCTAGTTAGGAAAAAGGACTTCACTCTATCTGCCTTAAAGAAAAGGGCACTTGGTGCTGTCTATGACATAGACTGGATTTGATTTTCTGCTTCTTCTTTTTTTTTTTTTTTTTGCTTTTCGCCTCTTTAGACAGTCTTCATAAAATTCTGAGGTACTAGGTAATATTTATGATTAGTCTTCCAGAAAGTTTGCTTACATGTTTCTTTTCAGGTAGTCTAACTTGATTCTCATGTTGTTATAATGTTTGTATCCGCATCTATCATCCTCCTCTCACATGATTTTTCTAAAAATCAAATACACTGTAGCCATTTATCCTCCTATCACATGTCAAAAAAATGAAAATATTGTCCCCTAACGTTTTCAGGTAGTAGGGGAGTGAGGTGTTAAAGACCAAATTTTCTCGAGGCAAGCTTGATGTGAGGGTGGTGCCCATCTTCTCTCCCTCTCCGCTTTTCCTTCCCCAACTCTCTATGGAGTTAGGCACAAAACTTCTCGTCCGTGACATTTACTATTGACAATCACAAAGTATGGGTTTTGATGTCTGATTTGTGAAGTCAAAAAAACACCGGGTAGATTAAGAGAAGAATAATGATGCTCAAAATTCAAGCCCAAATAGCGAGGTTATTTTTATCTTGTGAGTGCAAGCAGTTGGCATTTCGGTTAAAAAGGTCATGACCTGAAAACATGCCATATCAAGATATATCGTCATAACTTGAAATAGTTTTGTCCGAGTCTCAAACATTCGAGTAATGCCAAAGGTACCTCGGGTAGGATTACACATTTCCTATCGGCCATATCGCAATTCTTCGGATCTTAATGAGGATTGTGTTATAAGCTCAGTGACTGTTCACACTCATGCACGATATCATATAATTTCGACATCCTGTGGACAAGTGTTGCTTTCAGATTCTTTCGTCCTAAAATTCTAAGACTAGAGCTTCGTACATTTTAATTTTGGCAGGTTTAAAGTTCCTGGGGTGATATTCTTTTGTTTTTTTGTTTCGGCTTTTGGACTGAACAGTACAGCTTGGAAAAAAAAACTATTAATTTAATTCAGTCGTTGTGTGATAGAAATATTATTGGTACATAAGGGAATAACAACCCTTATACAAATATGTAAGTCTTCAAGTCTTCTTTGATTAAAATAGATGACAACATTGGATTTTTTGAATGCAGAATCCATCATCATCATCATCATCGGTATTATTATTATTACTGTTCATGTGGTCGGCTCGTGTTCCGATCATTATATTGGAGGGGGTCTTCTGATGAAGCGACAGATGATCTTTTTTCTCATTTGAATGAAGCTGGTGTCAAAACAGTCTCCAAGTTGTATAATCTTACTTACTTTTCTCTGGTCTGCTTGGTCACACTGTCGCCTTTTTCATGTCTTTCCTGCCTACTAAAGAGACTATGACAAATGTATCGGAATCTCGTACTAGTGAAATAGTAGACAACAAAACTAAAGGAAGACCCCATGCAGACAAACACCTCTCCGATGCTGGCACAAGCGAGGTAAAAGTAACGGTACTTGCCTTTAGCGTTGAACTCTGCGTTGAATAAAGGGTAAACTCTCAGCAAAACCCTCGGAAAAATGAATGACAAAAATTCGAAAGATAAAAAGATAAGCATTTTTGTCACTGTCAGTTCCTTCTGTGCATTACTTGTTGATGTTTGTTTTCGCCATGCGACAGTCTGCCACAGTCTAATACTAGTGATGACAGTAGCGATCAAGACTATAACAGGACAGGCCACGGCCAGGATAAATCCGTAGAATATTCCATCTACAAAATCCACTAACTGTTTGTTCCTCGTCGCATAGTCCGTGACAAAAAGCCCCATAGATGCTACCTTTGTCCTCTTGTCAAAGTAACATACAAATACATATTTTGCAAGTACACACAGCCTAAGAAAGCTAACCAGAGGCACTCCAGTGAGTATGATGATGGCCATGTTCCTGGTTTTCAGCAACAACTTTGCTCGAAGTGGCAACAGCACACACACGCATCTTTCAATGGCGATGATAACAGACAACAATATTGAGCCGTAACCTGCACCGTACAGTATAAAAACTTTGTTGTTCATGAGAGTCTGGTACACTGTGCCGTATGTTTCAGGAGAGGTAAACATAAACATCTGTTCCGCGCATATTACAAAATAAAAGGAAACAGCGCAAAAGTCTACAATAGCTAAACTAAACAGGCAGAGGTTGACTCTGTCTAATAAACCTTGTTTAAAGAAGATAATCATATTGAGAATATTAGTCGGCCCTGCGAAAAGAAAGAGTAGAGGAATGATCACAGATGATTTCAATTTTGTGATAAGCAACTCGGTTTCTGGGGTTATAAGGTCACCGGACCCATCAGACGATGACGTCACCACACAGTTGCCAGAAACATTTCCATTGGAGTTTGTTGTAATGTTGACGACTGGTAGAGTAGTAACTGGCATAATAAACATCCGCTCACTGCTGTAGGTCATCATAAACTGCTGCTCAACCCCTTATGAACAGTGTTTCATGAATAAAGCTAGAATTATCTAAAATTCCACTGTTTATATGCTAACTTCCCACGTCCAATGTTTTATTCCATGGTGTTATATTTTTTTAAAAGCGAGCTGAATAATAATGTTAACGAGGTAGCACATAATTGACACATAAAGTGTCCTAAAATCCATTTACCCAAGGAGAAGTAATTTCGTGAAATACATTTTCGCGGAATGATTTGAAGCATTGGGAAAATGTATTTATTTTGGGACTTTGATAATTATTACAGTCAAAACTCTTAGTTTGCGAGAGGAGGGTGCAGTTTGGAAACAACGCTTTTTCATATTCATTTTGCTGACATAAATCAGGATTGATTGCAAAAAAATATTTACAGGAAAATAAAAATGCCACACGCGCACGCACGTATATATATATAATACATTTGCGTGTACACGCATTTTCATATACACTGCGCCTCCTTAATGCATAGAAAAGGTATATTTTGACATTTCTTATGTTGGTTTTGGAAATATGTGGGTGTAGTCGAAATAACTGCGACATCATCATCAAAAAGAAGGCAGAACATTGCTTGAAAACAAGGCAGGAGCTGCATTCCATGTTGTCTGTTTATTGAAGTAGTCCGCCACTTAATTGATAAGAAGGGAGAAGATTAATCTACTTACTATCTATCCCTGACAAAGTCCAGCTGGACAAAGAAATCAGAATACTGGAAATCTGCTTCCAGGCTTGCTTGGACTGACATAAACATAAAGAAAGAAAGAGGGACAACGTGTATGTGTGTGTGTGTTTTTTTGATTTAAGGTAGGAAAAAAGTCCCACTTTTGCAAGTGGGCGTAGTAGGTGTATATTTAGTTTTATAGAAATAAAAAATGCATTGATAGAAAATATTGAAGGAAGTTATGAAAAACAAAAATTTTGCTGATTAATGTACTATTCGTACGTGCATAGCTGCATGCATTCACAGATCGTTGCGTTGATGCGTGTAAACGCAATTATTGAATAAAAAAAAGACATAATTATTGATGTGCGATGGTTGCCGTAAATTAAAAATATTTTTGATTACAGCCATGCATTAACATTAAAACAAAAGAATGTTAAAATTAAGAAAAATAAAATATTTAATAGCTAGCATTAAAAAGATTTAACGTAGAAAAATGCTTATGACTGAACATGAGTGTGTTTACGTGTACAACAGGTACAAATGGAAAAATGCAGTGTGTGTGTGTGTTGTGTGTGTGTGTGTGTGTGTGTGTGTGTGTGTGTGTGTGTGTGTGTGTGTGAATTGATGTAGATCATACATATGTAAGTGTGTGTGATGTCTTACTCCTTTATGCATGTGCTTGCTCGAGAGTCTGTGTAAGTCAAAATGTCAGAGTACACTAATCGACATTTTGTCTGTTCCAACTGCGTCTTCTGTGTTTTTAGAATTTTTTAGTCGTTGCACCACTCCTTTACCAAGTGGACCGCCCCCTATGAAGATAATTAGAACTATCGAAAATCTTTTCTTACCTAGTTTTAGTCAATAAAGTTGACTTTATTTATAAGACTGTCTTCAGTGTAGAAAACACTTTATTTCTTAGCCTTAATAGAATGATTAATTCTTTTCCTAAATCATGGTAACTGAAGAAACAGGATCGGCTGTTAATGCGTACAGTATCTGTGTAGTCTTTATCTTGATTAAGTGAATTCACATTCGAAGGTACATTGCATTAATTTTTTTTTAATCTTAAAATTCTCTACATATGTATATATTTTTGACTCGGGTAAAAGACGTGTTTTGGCTCTTGGAGAAAAAGTTTAGGCGATTGAGACGATTAACAACCAATATCGGTGGCTTTAAAAAATAAAAAAAATTTCATAGTAATTTTTCGAAAATCTAAGTCTCCAGTAAGGAATCTTACTTAGTGAATGTTGGACAAAGTGTAAATGATTGTCAGGATGAGATATAACAATACAACAGTGTCTGTACCAGTCACCTCTTCAGTGAAAAACCTGACATCCAACTCTTCTCTTCTTCGTGACAGTTGCTTTGTAACATCCTCGTCTTATGGAGCCGGAGACCTGATCAGCCCCGAGACAGAGTTTCTCATCATCAAGTTGAAGTCAGCTGTGATCACATCCCTGTTGTACCTCTTTGGTGGTCCGACTAATCTTTTAAACATGATTGTCTTTTTCAAACAGGGATTGGGAGACCGAGTCCACCTCTGTCTCTTCAGCCTCGCTATTGTTGATTTTACTAGCGTGTCCTTCTATTTTCTCATCTTTGCTGAACATAATTTTTTGTTTAACTCGATTGAAACTATTGGTAAAGTTCGCGCCTTTTTGATGAGCAACAAAGTGATGCTCTTCTACAACATGGGTTACGGTTCCATGCTTCTGTCAGTTATAATTGCCCTTGAGCGATGTATCTGCGTGTTGCTGCTTCTTCGTGCAAAACGTTTACTTAAGACCAAAACTATGGCAGCCATCATCATCACAACTGTGCCGACTGTGAGTTTCTTAAGGCTCGCAGTGTTGGCAAAATACGTTGTGTTGTGTATCTACGACAAGAGGAGACAACTGGCCTTGAAGGGTCCTTATGTTACTGAGTATGCCGTGAGGAACAAGGAATTTCTTGAGGGGCTCGACGGAATATTTTATGGATTTATCATGGGGCTGGGGTGTCCTATCGTCGTTCTGATCGCAACTATCAGTACTATCGGCAAACTCTGGCACACAGCCGCCTGGCGAAAACAGACTTCGTCTGCTATATTATAGTCGGAAGGAAATGGCCGTGACCAAGATGCTTGTTCTCTTGTCCCTCATGTTCCTAACTTTTGACTTGCCGAGGATCTGGGTGAGGACCTACCCTTTGTTTGACCCTGAATTTAGTACTAAAGGCCAGCATCGCTATTGTTTTCTTTGCTTCTGGCAGCTTTGGAGAAATAGTCTTATACATGGGGTCATCGTTCAGCATTCTCTTTTTGTTAACAACAAAGTTTTATTCTTTGCTTTTCTTAAACCGACATAGTGATTCTCAGTGTGATCGTATGTGCATCTTAGTTCTTCTTTTTTGCTGCACGCAAAACTGATACTTAAAATATCAGTTATGTAATTTGTATCCTTCCTTATTCCTAATCATTTACGTAGGGATCATGGGAATGTTAAATTACATCATTATATATTTCTGCTATAGGAGGGGAAAAAGCAGACTACATACAACATTTATGTGCGTGCTGTACCTTTTCGATATTGTATTGATCACATGATCACCACCCTGTGTCTTAATATATTCGCCTTTACCTGTGAGGTACTGACGCCTTACCACCCGAGTCGGTGTGTCCGGTTTGTTGGTGTTCTTTTACCATCGAATTTTTTTCGAAATGATTCTCTAACTTTCTCCTTCCCTGGCTTCTATTTAACTACAACTCTCTTCATCTTCATCAACGGAATAAGTGTGAGTAAGATTTATAACAATCTTCCTCTTACAACTTTAACTGTGTGTATGTCTTAAGCTAAGGTGACCAGACGTTTCGGGGGCGAAAGCGGGACACGTGCCGATGATGGTGTCGTCACCGTCAAAAAACGCCGAAAAAAGTGATTTTTAAAGTCAACCGGGACATTTGATGGACTTGCCAGAAAGCGGGACATTGGGCGTTCCGCCCGATATTCAGGCGGGACACGAGGTCAAAAGCGGGACTGTCCCGCCAAATGCGGGACGTCTGGTCACCTTACTTAAGCTAATACATCAGACCGCAAGACCCATGACTGTAGGATTTGTTTAATAAAGAGTGTCTACTACCGGGTACTCGTCTGTGGGTCCTCTTTATCCATGCACTCTGCCAGGTTATCCGCATGCTGACTCTTCACCACTATCAACTCAAATAAACATTTTGAGATTTTCTAGACGTTATGCACTTTGTATGGATTTGTAATAATCCTTAAGGTTGTTGCTGGTAACATTATCGAGGACTGTGACAGACTATAGGGTGGAGCAGACAGACATCGTCGGCCAACTGAAAAAGAAAAGTGGTGGTAACTAAAGTGTTTCTTCTTTTTTCTTTACAAATAACCTGTGATTCTAATTCCTATAAATTCATTTTATAAGTTATCTTTAAAAAGAGGAATATTATATAATTACAATTAAAAATTAAGCGATAAATACTGCTGATACCTTTGTCCATCGTTGAATTGCACTCTCTTGTAAATCCCATTAACATTAAGTTTATCAAATAGCATTTTTAAAATAAAAATTTTGCTGCAAGCGCACGCACAATCTATAGTCACTGCGACTTTTAGTTCGATATTCAATGGATGTCAATGGCTACATAATCACTTAAAAGAAAATGAAAAGAACTTATGATGACTAAGAACAACTTTAGTGTCAGAAATAGACGCTAAAGAGATAAAAAAATTGCTACTAACTTGGCGAGTGAACTCGTCTTGCCATTCGGTACATCCACGAGGTATAATCAGAATAATCCAAATCATCAAACTAACGTCCACCTATTGTTATGTTAAAGAATGGAACTCTTTTTTGAATGTAATTTACTAGCCAAATACTGGATAGCGTCTCGTTTTGTTAATATAGTTTTGTAGTAAAAACTATTAAATAGGACGGACGCGTGTGGGAGGCGAGGAATTATTAGGGCCGAAATGATGGAATATTAGTGCCACCCGGTCTTGACGAGTAAAGTAACCCGCGTTTGAAGCATGTTTCGTTAAAAATAGTAGTTCTTAAATTAATTTTTAATAAAAATATCCATAGTCTGCTAGACTTTACATAATGTCAGCTTTGTCAATAACTATGAAGTTACTACATTTTTATCCGAGTATTAATTTGGATTTTATAGTTATGTACGTGCAGAAATAGCTTCATAATTAGTTATATGTTCCTTATTTCGCTATTCAAAAAGTGAAATATCGATAACACATTCCATTAACTTTAAAGCAAGTAAATATGTTAAAGTTGTAATAAGCACATATACAAAAAAAGAGTTATTTTCCGTTTGTTGCTAAACTGTCTGTACACGTGTTCGTCTGTTTATAACCTAAACCATGTAACTTTTATGTTGACGCAGCACGTCCTCCTGAAAACACAAGCTTACAAACACAAGTACTATTTCATCGATTCTTTATTCTTTACAAGATATATCAGCCTTCATATACCTTTGTTTAGGTTTTCGTCTGCAAAGCTTGGCAATCTTGTTATACGATCTTTGCATTTTGGGCAGTTTTGTTCTCTGTGCTGCTATTACACAGGTTTTCTTGTTTTGAATATTTACTCGGTTTCACTCTCAGAAAATAAACACTTGATAGAAAGAATGTAATGATTCATATTCCTTGTCTTCATTGCATGATGGTTCATATCTAGTACTGCTACAATTGTATATAGAAAAAAGGAAACACAGACTTTTAAAAATTCATGTAATAAAGAAGAGTAGTTTGCGAAGCTTTTTAAAAAATGTTGTACAATAGTCATTAAATAAAGAGAAAACGATTGCTATGAGACCTCTTAGGTGTTACTATCTTCCTAGATGTCGTTGATACCTCTTCTAGTAAGTTGGTCGTGTTTGGCGGGTTGTCTACCCCATAAGACATCTCTACTCTGGTACACACACCCCATTTTCTTGCACAAGTAGTCTGTGGCTTGTCAGCAAGTCATCTTACACCCTAATTGGGGAGATCGCTACTTCCTTTCAAGATGACCACATGGCCCTGTTGGAGGGTCACATTCAGTTAGCTGTCACTGGGATGTTTAGTCTGATATTTAGTGAATTTTAATTGTTACATAGTAATTAGAAATAGGTAAACATAACAGGCGATGACGAACAACTCTAGTGTTAGAAATACTCGCGAAATGATGAAAAAGATGTACATCAAGAAAAAACTTAATTCATAATAATTAAACATCGTGCTGTTCTCATGTACCTAGTTTTGAAATTTACCTCGCTAAGTAACTTGATGTTGTCTGTCGTTAAGAGCTTGTTTTTACTGATTGTTGTTCTGTGAACTTCAATGTTCTATGGTGACTGGAAGCAAAATGTATTTCAGACACGAGCGATACTTTTCACAATGCTGCAATGGAAACCGTGTGAAATCACGAATGAAAATAGTGCTAAAAGCGTACTCGTATACTTTACTTTTGATCGAATTTTTTTTTATTCATTCTCTTTAATATAACATCAGGTATGCTTTTCAGCTCTCGGCATACTATCAAGTTACAGAATGCATGTACTTGAAATTTATAGAGTTTCCAAAATCCTCGTATGACAACCACATGTTTGATGAACTACAAGAGTACAGCGGCTTTCAAGTTGCTTATTTGATGGTGGAGTCTCTCCTCCACATCGCGATTCTTCGGGTGGTCTTCTCTACCGTAAGGTACTGATGTCTTTCTGGTACCTTGACGATCATCTACCTATTTGCTCATCTTCCCCATTCAGCATTATTGTGCTTGTTGTCCAGGTCTGACTTCCTTTAAGGCAAAGGGTTTTATTATACACTTAACAACAGGAGATGATTATTATATTGCGTTTATTTCCTTAGTTTCTATTTCTTGTTTCTTGTCGTTCTGCCCTAATATCTTTGTTTGTCACTGGACTTTTTATGTTGGTCGCCTTTAAAAAACGGTCATAATGAGGAATTCTTAGTTCTTAGACCCAGGATTTGTTTACAGTAAAGTCGACAGGTGTGAGACAAGGTGTGCTGCAGGATAACAGTAACTTTTCTGTAAAGAAGCTTGCTTTAGGGTTTGTCTGGCCTGGACTGTGATAAGCACGTGGCAACTGGTCTGGGGAAACATCGTGCAAAGTCGTATCAGAGACTGTCCACGGGGAGGACAATCTGGATATCAATGAGTTCTCTGTAGACTAAGCTGTAAAAAACATTGTGTGTGGAGTCCCTTGAGCTTGACCTTAGGATAGCGATACAGCACTACATAAGAAACTTTTATTATTTTTGTCATTCTTTTGATTGTTGTTATTATTATCTTTTAAAAATTAAAACAATATCAACATGGATATTGCATATTATCTTCATTTGCAAAAAGCATCAATATCTTTTCTTCTTTGTGTTAAAGCAAATGGTAGATTTGTTGATACTTCTGGTAACATGGTACATCTGTTTTTCATGAACATTTTTAAGATACCTTTACATGGGCCATTGTAATAACTTAGAATTAAGTCACTCTTACGAAGTACAAGATTTTTGACATGGTATGTGTATCTTAATCTTAAAACGAAAATTTTTTTGTGTTTTTTTATCTCTAGTTAAAAATAAGCACTATTTTCTAAGTCTTTACGTCGCCACAGGTCACTTAGTAAGAAAAATAATTTACCTTTGTAGTGTGGTCTATAACATATTGGAAAGTTAAAAAAAGTAACAACGAATTCTTGCAATAGATGGCGCTAGTTTATTTTTGGAAGTACTAGAGTCGTTCACATCTGTGTTATTGCATTGCATTGCATTTCTGACAGTTGTAGCTTCATTCTTAATGGAAAAAGAAACATTTGGTCGAGTTTGTAGATATTATAGCACATTGAAGATGGAAGATCAAGCTGTGCATCATATTTTACTTTTTTACTCCAGTAAAGGGAAGAACGCGCGTCAAGCTTGTGAAAAGTTGCACGAACTTTACGATCACAATGCGATACAAGAACATCAGTACCAACAGTGGTTCAAGAAGTGTCCTGCTGGCGATTTCGATATCAAGAACGCTCCTGGGGCATGGAGGATCCACTAGGGTGATGACGTCATAATAAGGGCAGGGGTCAAGTCAAACCTACGAGAAGTGGTGCGCAGACGGTATTTGTCCCAATTGGACGAATTTCCTCAAAAGCATAGAAGCAGAGATGCTTCAGAGAAAGGCTGAGCTCAGTGTGGTGGGATTCTAAGGGTTGTCGTGTTTTTTGAGGTCATACCAAACTTCGTACAATCATTTCGACTGTGTACTGTGGGCAACTGGACAGTTTGAACTGATACATTATCCAGAAACATCCAGCGCTCGCTAATCGTAAAGGAGTTGTGTTCTGATACGACAAGGTGAGACCACACACAAGTTTGATCACAAGTTACTGGAGCTTGGATGGAATGTGTTGCCACATCCACCGTACTCTCTGACCTTGTGCCCTCATACTTTGATTTGTTTTGCTATCTTCAAAACTCCTTGTATGTTTTAACGTTCAATTCAGACGAGTCAGTAAACGAACACCTTGTTCCGTTTTTTGCCGATAAAGACATGTCCTTGTATAAACGAGGAATTATGAAGCTCAAAAAAAAAAATGGCAAAGGTATAAAAAAACGGCAAATATATCTTTCTTTGTTCTTTGATCTCTATATGAATAAATAACATTAGGAAAAAATGTCACGAATTTCACGATAGACAATCCAATAGATTGGAGACGATATGCTGCTGCTTCTTTCACTCATCATGAATTTAAACAAACCCCATAAAAACCTAAGGTATGAAATGATTTTTCTAACCTATTCAGTGTTCTAGAAATTTGTGTCCTTATTAAATGTCTCTGTTAAGGCAGTCTAAACGGGTAAGGGTGTTCTTTACCTTAACACTCCACATCTGGAAGTAAAAAATGAAATGGGTAGTAATAGAGTTCTCTTGAATAATTTTAGTCCTTTGAAAGACATGGAATTATTAAAGAGTATCAAAGATGAAAGGCACTTTTCTCTTTATGTGTATATCTTTTTGTCCCTTCCTCTCTCTCTCTCGCAGTCTGACACACACATATTAGTTTTGACCTTTGATTAAACATACATTTTTTCTAGTACCTCAAAGAAATCAGAAAGTTTTTTTTTCAATAAAGACACTACTTTACCCTTAGCACTTTTTCCTATGTTAAATCAAAAAAAAAGTGTTAGGGTAAAGTAAAATATACAGACACTTAAAGCCCTACTTTGAAACACAAATTACAGAATATGTTATGAGAAAATGTTTTAGTCATCCACAGCTGGATGCACAGTAGAGAAAACATGTCCTTTCAAGTAGAAGAATACACAGTCTACATTGTAATCGGCTTCGTTTCCTTGGATACACCACATCAGACATCAACACAAAATAGTTTCATTGCTTCGACTGTCGTGCTCCTTGTGCGTGACAACCACCACGGTCTAGCACTAGATTACAGGCTCAGAGAATTCATATCTTAGTGTCGTTGCTTATTCCATTACAATAACCAGAACTTTTAATTGGCAGTCACAGAGACTGGTTTTGTTCTTTGTCCACATCACTAATGAGTCTTGTTCGCGAAGTCAAAACACACAAACTAGAGTAAGTTAAAGTAAGCTAGTTTAAGAGTAGGAAATGATGTTCAAAAGACAAGGCAAGAAAGGCGAAATTCAGAGCATTTTTTACGGGACAATGAAGAAGGGGGCCTTCGGTAATAAAGACCAAGTCGAGGAATGGCCTAGTCAAATCAGAGGTAGCAACTGCTGCACCCACTTTTGACTCATGCTGTACAATAGCCAGCAACGATCTTAAAGTCCCGTAAAATCAGGTAAGGAGGAACTCACCTCAGGTTAGGTGAGACAAGCGTACGATCAGCAATAGTATACAGTGAAACCTCGGTTAACGAACTTAATCCGTTCTGGAAAGCTGTTCGTTATCCGAAATGTTCGTTATCCGAAACAATTTTTTCCATAAGAAATCAAAGAAATAGATTTAATTGGTTCCCAGCCCCTGTTGACTCGCCAATATTTGAAAGTTACAGGCTATATAGGTATTTGTTATAATGCAATATACATGGAGTTAAATAAACATAAAAAAACATTAACGAAAGCTTCTAAACATCAGAAAACTTGCCGTTTTGATGGCGTGAGTGGATGGAGGTGTGGGGAGGAAGGGGTGGAATTACTGCTTGGATTCCCCCCCCATGAGCCAAGTGACATTGTAAAATCGGGGGTGACTTCCCTTTTCTGTAGCTTTGAGGTTAAAGGAAAAAAACTTGTCCAGTGTCTGTTCCTTCTGTCTTTTGGGTAATACGACATCACATATCCGACAGACGCATGCCACCTTCATACTTTGAAATCATTTCCTTTTTCAGTTCATTTGTTGGCCGCTTCCTTGTCATTACCTCACTACTATTAATCTTGATCTTCTTTAGAGCCATTATTGAGGATTATCTTATTAAAATAAAGCACAAAAATCACTAAATAAGAAGGATGCGCATAGATAAGGAACGACTGATCGTAACTGTGTCTCGAGCGCGAATGATGACATGCTGGTCGGTCACGTGTGGTTCACGTAGCTGTTCGCTATCCGAGACAAATTTTTAACGAAATTTTTGTTCGTTAACCGAAATATTCGCTATCCGAGGCATTCGCTAACCGAGGTTCCACTGTATATGTATATGGTTTCTGACCGAATGAAGAATAGTATTTCGTTGCCAGCTTCGTGACAATTTGTTTACAATGTGTTATACAAGATTTAATTCGCACCTCCGACGGACTATTGCTGCTTAAAGATTAGTCCTTGAACATTTCAGAACTACAATTTCGTGTATCTCACCTTCGACAGGTAAACTGCTCGTGCGGTGATCTTTACTTAGTTACATAGATGTTTCTTCTTATTATTTTTTAAAAATCACATTTGACTGGCCAATACAGCTATGACTATGTGGTGATGTCAGTACAGAGTCTCTGCTGTTCTCGCAGATATAAAATCTTGCTCGCATCTCATCTGCCTGGTAGTATTAATCGCCTCTTTTCCTGTCTTTCTGCCTACTAAAGAGACTATGACAAATGTATCTGAATCTCGTACTCGAGAAATAGTAGACAACAAAATAAAGCAAACCCATGCAGACAAACATTCCCCCGATGCTGACACAAGCGAGGTAAAAGTAACGGTACTGCTTTAGTGCTGACTCTCCATTGAATAAAGGGTAAACTCTCAGCAAAACTCTCGGCAAAATGACAATGCGAGAACTCGATGGATAAGAGGATAAGCATTTTTGTCACTGTCAGTTCCTTCTGTGCATTACTTGTTGATGTTTGTTTTCGCCATGCGACAGTCTGCCACAGTCTAATACTAGTGATGCCAGTAGCGATCAAGACTATAACAGAGACAGGCACGGCCATGATAAATCCGTAGAATATTCCATCTACAAAATCCACCAACTGTTTATTTTTCCTCGTCGCATACTCCGTGACAAAAAGCCCATAGTTGTTACCTTAGTCCTCTGTCAAAAAAACACACTAGTACATATTTTGCAAGTACACACAGCCTAAGAAAGCTAACAGAGGCACTCCAGTGAGTATGATGATGGCCATGTTCCTGGTTTTCAACACAACTTTGCTCGAGTGGCAACAGCACACACGCATCTTTCAATGGCGATGATAACAGACAACAATATTGAACGTAACCTGCACGTATAGTATTAAAATTTTGTTGTTGATGAGAGTTCAAACACCCTGCCGTATGTTTCAGTAGAGGTAAACATAAACATCTGTTCAATGTATATTACGAAATAGAGAAAAACAAGCACAAAAGTCTACAATAGCTAAACTAAACAGGCAGAGGTTGACTCTGTCTCGCAATCCTTGTGTAAAGAAATAATCATATTGAGAACATTAGTCGGGCCTGCGAAAAGAAAGAGTAGGAAGGAATGACCACAGGCTGATTTTCAACTTTGCGATAAGCAACTCGGTTTCTGGGGTTATAAGGTCACCGGACCATCAGACGATGTCATCACCACACAGCTCCCAGAATCAATCTTAGAGTTTGTTGTAATGTTGTCGACTTGAAGGGGTTCACTTGTTGTAGTAAACATCAGGCCGCTGCTGTACTCCACGATAAGCTGTTGATAAATCTTACTTAACAGCTTTTTCACAAAGCAAATATAGCTAAAGAGTTTTATCTTTTAAATTTCTTTGGAAGTGATTTTTCTTATGTTTTTATGTTGACATTCTGCACACAGTTAATATCTCTTAACACGCTTTTTTTTTAGGTTTCAAATACACTGCACCTAAAGAATAATGTAAATGATGAAACAAATGATGTACACATAGAGTGTCTTTACATCAATGAGTGCTCGAAACAACAGGTCTGTGAAGTACACTTTAGCGCAGAGATTAAAGCCATGGGAGATAAGTATACTTTTGAGACATTGATTAATTTTTCACTCAGTGGAAAGGAAATTTCTTGGTAGGAGGAGGCTGAAAGTAATTGGAAAAAAAACTAATTCATATTTCGTTCGCTGAAATAGCTGTTTTTATTAATTTATTTTATTTATATTTATTTTATTTATTTAATTTGACGTAGCAGGGCAAGCAAAGGTTTTATAGAAATAAGTATGCACGTGCACACACATACACACACAGAGTTACACACTACACCTTCATAGACACAACTTCATGTCCATAAATGAGCACATGCTTATTTTTCATAACCACACCAAAAATATCTGATAATTATCCACGGAAAATCTTCTAAGATAAATATTAACAAATTGTTACATTTCTGTTTTAAATTCAATAATTGTGTTTAGGTAAAGAAAATAATGAAATGAATAAGGCGATCATTTATGACAAATTAGGGACAAATATTTACATAACCTTCTGCTTAAATTTGTCCCCATCTCAAATCAAACATGCAACATCTTTTTTAAATCCTTGTTAAATTGTAACTATATTTAAGAACATGCTCTACCGTATTGTACAGAAAATCTTCCCGCTTCTACAACCGCGGTACTTGTATCTGAGGTAAGTGAAACCGTTGGTCGCTGCCGTCAGAGACTTGTCTTCAAAATACCTTACTCACCTTCAGGACATCTTTCCATGTACCAAATAAAAAGGATGCTAATAAATCTAGCTATTGGTGCTGTCACCTAAGCACTCTACACACGAAACTAAGTCATGGCGACTTAATAACTCAAATGGTCAATGAAGTCGAGTGAATGAATGTCGAACATCAAGTTTATGTGGCGTACAGCAGCGGCCTGATGTTTACTACAACAAGTGAACCCCTTCAAGTAAATAATGTCAATAATGATTTTGAGGTGTGAAGAATTCTCGTTAGAGAAGAGAACGATGAAAGTAGAACGATAAGGAAAGTGCGTAGTGGGGCATTGCAGGGACCTTTCACACCCGTAGGGGGTAACCATAAAGAATATAAAAATGATAGCAGTGTATTTTATGGGTGGTATACTGTACAACAAATATTTACATTATATGCCCAGTCTTTATTTAATGCTGCTGAATGTGTACATATTTCAATGAGCCTCAAAGTTTGTTTTTACATAACATGAAAATGATCTGACACTTTGGTCGAATTTAAATGACCATGGCTAAACAGTTGTAGCTCTAGTCATCGTCTGGGATGTCGATGGAGAAAACAAGAATAATAAAACAACAAAAAGTGTTCAAATACCTAACAACAATGTCGTACTGGCTTACAACTAATGATTAAGAATACTTGGAGTTATTCACCTGGTATCAGGATTGAATCGGTCAACAATTTTTTAGCTTTCAACAGGTAAAGTTCAGTCACTTCACTACTCGTCGGGAACAGTGGTTGAATAAATATGCAATGCTAACTGATCCCTCAATGGCGAGGATACAAAGGTTCTTTGGAGTTTATTAGATTATCTACGATTCCCCAAACAATTGACAGTACTGATAAAGTCACTCACATAAGGACAGATTGTAGCTAAATTTACAATTTAAAATCCCTGTTATCTTTTGCAAAGACAAATAACTTGATCAAATAATTGCTGGTAAAATTTAAAGAGTAATTAACTGCAGGTAATGTAGCGAATTTTCAATCCAATTTGTTGTGATTACAACGAGTAAATATCTAGTAAAAATACAGTTTAACATACAAATATTGTGCTTGTTTGTTTAAATACGGGAAATAAATTTAAGTGTGGGTAGTACTGTAGTATGCAAGTGAACGGTAGTTTTAATGCACGTACATTATTGTGTTCATGCGTGTGTCTGCGTGTCCGAATGTAGATTTCGAAAAAAAAGTAAGGAGAGTGATGTGGGAATAAAAGTAAAAACAAAAACAACGTAAAAACTACACGGATTTGTGAATTATCAGAAATATTTACGATTTCGTAGATGAAAACACTTTGGGAAGTTGAATGCGTGAAGGAGTAGTAATGTAAAGGTGTGTCTAAACTAAAAGAAAATAAGCGACTTCAAAATAATTTAGTAAGCATTTGATATTCAGAAAACAATATTCAGAAAACATCAAAATGATGTTAATGAGAAGACAAGATTGTGTATATCTTTTTTTTGCTTGTAATCATGCATGTGTGCTTGAATATTTGTGTGTGAGTTTGTGTGTGTGTGTAAAAGATAAGGAATGTGTGCGCAGTAAGACGAAAATAAAACCCAGGTTATTTTAACACATTCCATAATAAAACTTGTACTAAAATTTATATTTTTGCATGCTTATATTTTTAAGTGAATTAGCATGCACACACGCACACACGCACTTATGTTTTCGATGTGCTACTGCGTTATGCGTGTTTCACTTTAAAAAAAAAAATCAAACCTTCAAGACATCGCAAGTCAATATAATACTTATACTATTTAATAATGTAGGTGTTTCGATTTAGCCTTATGGATAATTATGTTTAAATTTTTTTTCTTTGTTTTGTTTTTACGCATCCTCTAGCTCCAAGGCCCATCCTTTCTATTAAAAAAATCCTAGTACACCAAAAAAATCAGTCAATAGTGTTGAAACTAGTTCTAAGCCCCCTTCAGTGTGTCACTTCTCGATCTCTGCTCTTAAGGACGTAGTGGTGCTGTGCTCTTGTCTACAAACCGTCAACAACGAAAGTCAAATCCGGAAATATTTTTTAAAATTTTGTAAAATCGTTATCATCAAATATTATGGCACAGGCAACAGAAACAGTTTTTATTAACAGACTTTCTTAAAATATAGAAACGTGATGAAACAACATTTAACATGCTCGACGAACATCATGTATAAAGTACTCGTTGTACGAGGGCGAAGACCCGATCGGCCCCGAGTTTCTCATCACGAAGTTAAAGTCAGGTGTGATCATACCCCTGGCAGATAATGGACTTCTTTGCAAGGGAATATTTAACTGAAATTAACTGAATAAATGTCGTTGTGCTCTGTATCTAACTAGTTATTTAACTTTTTACTTCTTCACAATATCTGCCTGTACCCGCTATTGATATTTATGGGGCCTTTGCCAAAGATTTCTGTAAGTCCAGTCATAATCCTCCACAAAACGCTCTTCATACACACTCACATCTAATGCTACTGAGAACATTACATTTTGTTGACCATGTTCAGTGTTTCACACGTGTTTACTTTAGGATGAGTGTTGTTATTCGTTCCGAACACAGCTAACAACAACAGCTGCAAGCGGGTCCTTCAAGTCCAAGGGAATCTCTGTTAGTCTAGCTTTTGTATACTTTGTTGTTGGTTTCGGCTATTTGGTTCTCTTTACAGAACAGTCTGTGTGTTACACTCCAACCAAACTTGTTGATTTATGTGGAAGTTTGTTAGAAAGACCAAAATATTGCTCTTCACTTTTCTTAAGCTGTGTGCTCGGTGTAATATGTCTGTGTGTTGTCAAGCACGAATGCGTCCTTTTTTTTCAATGCATGCAAAACTGATGCTTAACATTGAGGTAGACAGATTCATGCAAAATCTCAATCATTAGCTGAGGAATGCAAGGAATGGTAAAATACTTTGTGGTATATTTCTGCAATAGGAAGACAAGGCTGACCTCTGAGATCGCTTACCTATATTCCATATTTCTCTCCGAGCTCTACCTTTTGCCAGTTCGATATTGTATTGATAATATAATCATCAATATAATCATCACACTGTGCTATCACTGTCTTACTAGCCTCACCACGTACCTGTCTGAGGTACTGATGTTCTACTACTCTAGTCGGTGTCTGCTTGTATTCCTTTTGTTTGTTTGTTTGTTTGTTTGTTCGTTTGTTTGTTTGTTTGTTTATGGTAAATTTTTCTTGCTCTATAGTGTAGAGCAAACAGACTTCGCCTGGCTGACAGAAAAAAGTGGCGGTAACTGAAAAGTTTATTTTTTCCTGTCTACAATTGTTTTATTGAGATATTAATTGGTATTTATGCTTAATTACGAGCACATATGTCGATATCTCGAGGCTCCAAAGTCGATACCAGAATGCCTAAGCAGACTGAGAAAGTATATGACAATACATCTCAATCCCCCACCACCCGCATTCTAACGGGTAACTACACTCAGCGATCTATATTTACAGAGATATCTGGGCCAAAAATAGTGGAATTCTCACAAGGTCCACACAAAGTGTTTTCATATCTCCTACCTCTATCAAATGTCAGCTGCAAGAGACGGTAAAGGAATGCAACTTTTATACTCCGTCAAACTGAAACACGAGAAAATTAGCGATACTGCAACAATCTCCCTCAGAATTTAAACAAATTGGGTGGATGGTGAAAACATTTGTCGTTTGTCCTCAGTTGGTGAAACGGCATTTCATGTTTCAACAACTTTTAAGCTTTTAGCAGATGAAAGTTCCGTCACTTCACTACTCGTCGTTGACGATGATTGAATAAATATGCAATTGTAACTGATCCCTCAATGACCGGACAGAAAGGTTCTTTGAAGTTTATTAGATTATCTACGATTCCCCAAACAATTGACAGTACTGATAAAGTCCCTCACATATGGACAGATTGTAGTTAAAGTTACAAGTTAAAATGACGGATATCTTTTGCAAAGACAATCTGATCAAATGATTGCTGGTCGAATTTAAAGTGTAATTAACTGCAATTTATGTAAAGTTTGTTGTAAATACCACAAGTAACTATATATAGTAAAAATAAAATTTACATACAAATAGAGTGCTTGCATGTTTAAATACGTGCAATGATTTTAAGTGTGGGTAGTACTGTAGTATGTGTGTGAACGTTAGTTTTAATGTACGTACATTATTGTGTACATGTCCAAGTGTAGATTTTAAAGAAATATATGTAAGGAATGTGATGTGGTAGTGAAAAGAAAGAAAAACAAATCAACGTGCAAAATACAAGAATCGGTGAAACATAAAAAATATTCAATAAGATTTTGTAGATAAAACCTCTTTGGGAGGCTGAATACGCGAGGGCGTATATGTAAAGGTGCGTCTAAACTAAAAGAAAATAAGCGACTTCAAAATAATGTAGGAAACATTTATTATTTAGAAAACATCAAAATGATGTTAATGAGAAGACAAGATTGTGTATATCTTTTTGCTTACAATCATGCATGTGTGCGTGGATATTTGTGTGTGCGTGTTTGAGATAGAAGGAATGTGTGCGCAGTATGACGAAAAAAACAAGTTATTTCAACGAATTTCTGAATGAAACTTGTACTAATAATTATATTTGTACGTGTGTATATGTTTAAGTGAATGTGCATGCACACACACACACACACACACACACACCTATGTTTCCAATATGCTACTGCGTGATGCGTGTTTCTGCTCGAAAACACCCAAACCATCAAGACAGTGCACGTCAATATAATACTGATACAATTAAAATGTAGGTGTTTCGATTTGCCCGTGTGTATAATTATGTTTAATTTTTTTAAAAGTTTTTACGCATCCTCTAGCTCCAAGCTTCATCCTTTCAAAAAAATCTATTACATTAAAAAACAGTCAATAGCGTTGAAAATAGTTATAAGCCACCTTCAGTGTATCACTTCTCCATCTCTGCTCTTAATGACGTAGTGGTGACGTAGTAGTAATGTCTACAAACTGAAAAATAACTACGAAAACAGAAACCCGAAATATTTTGAAAGTTTGTAAATTAGTAGTCATAAAATATTGTGGTAGAGGCAGCAGAAGAAGTTTTATTGACAGACTTTCTTAAAATATAGAAACGTGATGAAGCAACATTAAACATGTTTCACGAACATCGCGGCACTTAGAATTCTCAGTATATGTAAAATAATATTAACAACAACCTAATGTATTTGTAGTAAAACATTTCTTTACATTGAGTACCTAACACCTAGGCGACTTCATAATTTAAAATCAAGATATTAGGTTCAACAATTTTTAAGGATACTAGTAAGACGTTTTTCTAAACTAAAACTACTATGATGCCAGACAGCCACACAACGGTTTATTCGCCAGTAACCTCCCCTTTAGCTAGAAACCTTTCAGGGAATTCTTCTGCCTTCTCCGACAGTTGCATTGTAACCTCCTCGTCTTATGGAGCCGGAGACCTGATCAGCCCCGAGGCAGAGTTTCTCATCACCAAGTTAAAGTCAGCTGTGATCATACCCCTGTTGTACCTCTTTGGTGGTCCAACTAATCTTTTAAACATGATTGTCTTCTTCAAGCAGGGATTGGGAGACCGAGTCAACCTCTGTCTCTTCAGCCTCGCTATTGTTGATTTTACTAGCGTGTCCTTCTATTTTCTCATCTTTGTTGAACACATCTTTATGTTTAACTCACCTGAAACTTTCGGTGAAGTTTATGCCTTTTTGATGAGCAACAAAGTGATGCTCTTCTACAACATGGGTTACGGTTCCATGCTTCTGTCAGTTATAATTGCTCTTGAGCGATGTATTTGCGTGTTGTTGCCTCTTCGTGCAAAACTTTTACTTAAGACCAAAACTATGGCAGCCATCATCATCACAACTGTGCCGACTGTGAGTTTCTTAAGGCTCGCGGTGTTGGCAAAATACGTTATGTTGTGTATCTACGACAAGAGGAGACAACTGGCCTTAAAGGGTCCTTATGTTACTGAGTATGCCGTGAGGAACAAAGAGTTTCTGGAGGGGCTCGACGGAATATTTTATGGATTTATCATGGGACTGGGCTGTCCTATCATCGTTCTGATCGCCACTATCATCACTATCGGCAAACTCTGGCACACAGCCGCCTGGCGAAAACAGACTTCGTCTGCTAACACTCGGAAGGAAATGGCCGTGACCAAGATGCTTGTTCTCTTGTCCTTCATGTTCCTGGTGTTTGATTTGCCGAGGATCTGGGTGAGGACCTACCCTTTGTTTGACCCTGAATTTAGCACTAAAGGCCAGCATCGCTAATTCTTTCTTGCTTCTGGCAGCTTCGGAGAAATAGGCTTATACATGGGGTCGTCCTTTAGTTTCATCATCTACTATTTTGCATCTTCCAGATACAGGGACACGTGCAGCCATTTGTTTAAGATCCAACTCTGCTTTCCGGATCGTAGTTATAAGAGGGACGTGTCCAAAAAAGCACAATATTACTTAAAGAACAACAATGAGTAAAACACTTGTTCTGACTTACCTTACAATAACTTTAATGGTACAGTATTCCGTGGTATATTTCTGCAATAGGAAGACAAGGCTGACCTTTCACACAAGGTTTACCTACATACTACACTTGTCTACGAGCTCTACCTTTTGCCAGTTCGATATTGTATTAATTACATGATCATCACACTGTACAATCACTGTCTTACTAGCCTCACCACGTACCTGACTGAGGTACTGACGCCCTACTACTCTAGTCGGTGTCTGCTTGTGTTCCTTTTGTTTGTTTGTTTGTTTGTTTGTTTGTTTGTTTGTGCAAAATTTTTCTTGCACTGTAGAGCGGAGCAAACAGACGTCGTCTGCCTGACAGAAGAAAGTGGCGGTAACTAAAATGTTCATTCTTTCCATTCTACAAATGTTTTGCTAAAATATTTATTGGTATTTATGCTGTTTCGAATCCTGAATGTAATGCAAAATACCAGCATTGAAATTTTGACTTGCTGCTTCTAATACTGCAGAAGTATTCTTGTTTATCTTTCTTTTGCTGTATAGTCACCGTTTGATATACTGATATACTTTAACTACATAGTCTACTTTTGAGACAGCAATAGATGCTTGACAGTATCTACCAAGTAATTTTTTGTGTCGCTGATACATTTACATGTATCACCTTAAGTCCGGGCCTTGACCTTTGATTCTGATACCCAGGTACGCACAAATTCAAAGTAATTTTCAAAACCGAAATATTTAACAATAAAAAAAAATAAATGTAAATTTTAATTTAAAGTTAGAACAAAAAAAGATTGTTGTTACCTTCACAAATTGTGAAATTGCACTTTCTTCTAAATCTGAAGAAATTCAAGGATATCATATAGTATTTTATTAAAGGAAATTCTGATCCCGGCTTACACACAATCGATAGTCACTGAGACGTTTATTGCGATATGTAATGGATGTAAATGGTTCCATATATAATGTAAAAGTAATGAAACAGAACCTATAATAGCGAAGAATATTTTAATTGTCAAAAATATGCGAGAAAATGTACAATTGCTAGCCGACTTCGCAGTTTCATTTGTTGCCATCCGGTACATCCACGAGGTATATCCTGAATAGTCATCAAACTAAAGTCCTCCAGTTCGTATCCTTAGGGACGTAATTCTTTCGAATGTGATTTACCTAGCAAAATGAGTGGATTTCGTTCCTTTGTGTTCACATATTATTATTGTAAACATTATTAAATACGACGAGTGGGTGACTGGGTGTCGAGCGGGTCGAATATTAGTTCGTGCTGGCTGAGATGAGTTGATTAAAAAATCGTGTTTAACACATCTCATGTTTTGTTGAACATGGACCTTAAGAAAAATCAAAGTCTACCTTAATATGAAACATAGGACTGCACGACTCGCAACAACAGCTTCAAAGAAGGAATCTGCGGCGACTGAAATGCTAATTTTGTTATCTCTAGAGATTTTGACTTTATCGAGCTGTTTCGTTAAAATTTACCTCTTTTTGTTAATTTTGAATTTATTGACAAGGGTCAGTATCGATATATTTTCTTTGTTTTTGCAAGCATTACCGAGATAAGCATTTGTATGGAATCTTCATTTAGCTTTGGTCATAGTTTTTCCTGATAGTTATGCTTTAACTAATTGTGGTCGAGGTAAGAGTGGTTTTCTCATCTTCTTTTTTGTGATTATGTGCGCCAATTAGTATGTTCAAATTTTTGCATCGTGTTTGATACTTCTCTTTAATATATAGCTAGAATAGCTAAAGCTGCACTAGGCCACGTTTGAAAAATCTCTTGTAATCTTGGTCTGCCCAGTGCCAATCAATCCCCAACGAAATTCCTCCCTTGACGATGTGTCTCGCGATCTAAACTAACCTGCGGCCAAGAGTTTTTGCCTAACCTTGGCTTCCAGAATTTATCCAGACTTGCAGACATTTAATCACTACAAACAGATTACACCCTGAGTGTTGGTAGTTATTGTCTTTTAATACAAATTTCAAGTGGTAAAACGCTTATAAAGTTTATTTTTTATGTTTATCTGTTTATAAAATTATATCTATGCATATATGTTAATGATCCTTATAAAGATTTCCAAGACTGAAGCCGAACATACCATCATATATGAAGCCGATCATATCATAACATCTGGAAACAGCAGTTATTATTACATTAGCAATATGGAATTGGCAACCTTTGATTAAAAATAGAACCCTTTGTAATTGCATATATGATGGCTACTTGCACTGTATATATTCTTGTATGAAACAGTTTTTATTATTATTGCTATAATTACATATGTTTTTGCTTATACTGTTATTTAAAAAGAGAAAAAAACTGATTGAGTCACTATTATCTTTACTAGTAATTTTTGCAAACATAGGAAAGTGGGAACATTTGCTGTTAAAAGGATTAAAGGAGATGATAATACTTCTGTTCTATGAGCTAATGTGAACACTTGAAAGTTGTTCATTCTTTCAATTGAACTTGGAAGGTCTTAAACGTTTTAGGGTTAAAATAATTGTTTAACGTTTGTTGTCGGTACATGTGTTCGTCTGTTAATAACCCAGATGACTGCTTACATCAGCTTTAAAATACAAGCTTACAACCACATCGCTGTACCATCTCATCGGCGTCTTGATTCATTGCAGGAGGATTTTTGAACTCTTATTATGGTATGATAATCATGTTTTCAATTTTATCTGTTCGCTATTATTACACTTTTTTCTTATTTTGAACAAAAAAAACTTGGTTTTACTCTCAGAAAATAAAAAATTGTTGGAAAAAATCTAATGCTTCAATTTTCTAGTCTTCTTTTTGTGGGTTTTTATGTCTGTTCCTGCTACAAGCATCTGTAGTAAAAGGAAATATACATATATTAAACAAGAATAAATGCGAATCAAGTATTTTAAATCAAATTCAACGCTGTTTCATTTTTTAAATGAAATTTAGATGAAGAGAAAACGATTGTTGATAATCAATCACCCCCTAGCTAGTAAGTGATGAACAGTGGTTACTGACTTCCTACTCACCCAAACTATGAACTACAGCCTATCACGCATCAATGCTAGTGTAAGACAACTACGGCCACTCAAGTTCTAGAAGTCCTTTACCCTAGATAAACCAGGTATATATAATTTGTAAATGCTCAACTGGGCACCTTTGGAGAGAGGTATACCCCTATGTATGTCCCACAAAATTTGTGGTGGTTATTTTTTTACATCAAAAAGATATCACCTAAATAAGTCCTCATACTTCTTTTGGAGCAAAAATAATAGAAGACTTGGTCTTAGTCTGGGGGGAAACGGTTTCTGCATCAAAATTCTTTGAACTAATGATGCCCCCACTTTATTATTTTTATAGTCTTTACTTGTAGTACAAAACTAGCTGCAATTAAAACAGAAATACAGTTCACTATATTTACATTAGTTTAAAATTGTACGCCTGCTATCTCAATTCTGGCTATTGACTTATGAAGTAATATGCACAAACAAAGCAATCATACATTAAATTATTGCTATTAAGTATAACTTCGCTGACATTCGTTTTTCCGAATGGTTTTGTGTATCTCTTCAAAGTCGTGATTGTGAATGCCTCTGGTAGATAATTAAGAGGAAAAAAAATAGAGAAACATATACCTCGTAACGTGAACAGTTTGACATGTGTTAAGAAAGGGAGAGCATCAAGAGGGAAAGGCGTTCTTTAACTTCTTACTTCCCTTTTTTTTAAAAAAGGCCTCGCTAAAAGTTTTAATAGGAAATACCCATTTTCACCACGAAAATTTCGGAAAAACAAATCACACAGTAAGACTAATTGGACGGACGGACAGACAGACCGACCGAAGCTACTAGTGCAACGGAAATCGATGAACCCTTCACTTTAATTCCTTTAACAACTCCGAAAAAAATGCGACCCTCAATGCTACCACCTTACGTCAATAACAGTCACAATACAAAAAAAGCTTCAATGTGAATTCTTACCATGGGCTGGTAACCATGGCAACAACAATCCCTCCATCAATACAGGGTATAACGTATGGGTTATGAACTATTTCTTAAAAGAAACCTATAGAACTGAAGACAGAGGGGCTGGGCGCATCTCACCGCTACAGAACACCAGCCATTGGGACACAATTTGCCATAAATCCGTGCAACTATTTAGAACTTTATTTTCTTTGCTAATCATACACACTGATAGCGTTCATGTAAAAATTGCTTATAGGAGGAGAATAATATTTGTTCTAAATATTCCAACTAGCAAAAAATACTGCTAACACTATCTTTTTTCCGTCTAGGTGTTCTTTGGTGTTCTTTACTTCTACACTGTATTATTAAACCCGTATAACGGACACGTCAATAATCTACCTAGACACACCTGTAAGTAAAATAAGAACTCATGCAAGTAGGTAACATTAGTTCTGTACCAACTCGTTTGAGAACAATTATTGATAAGAATGTTCAGGCTATCGGAATTTACATAATCTTAGTTTCCGGATAATTACTACACCCAGTCATCTCGATTTTTGTATGGTAAGAACAGGAATAAAAGACTCCGTAGTAAGTAATTAGTTCTTCACTTTGTTATTAAAATTTACATGTCGATAACACATTGCTTAATTATATCTTACCCAGAGAAAGAAAGGGAAAAAGCCACACCTGTTCCGCTTTCACAGAACGGAGTAGTGACACCTATTACTTATTACTGCTGCAAATATTTACAGATGTCTGATTTGATTCGGGTAGGGTTTTTTTGTGCCCAACCCTTACCAAACATTTGCAGAACACGTATCTGTGTATATAAAGTCAATAGTAGAAGGCTACACATTAAAGTAATTTTAAAACCTACCTGAATTCAATCATGAACTTTCCTAAGCCGCACTTTTTAATAAGTAAATAAATAAGTAAATTGATTAGGTGGATCAGATGTAACTTTGTATCATGTGTCCTAGTTAAGTGTCTTCAGGTCGTCGGCAACATCAGACATATGTTCATACTTTCTTCTTTCTCCAGTAGATCAATGATCACAAGGCAATCGCTTAAAGTTTTGTCTTTCGTATAGTGATACCGAGTTCCCTCATAAACGCACAAGGATGAATTTTCTTTGCTCATTTTATTGATCACTTCATTTAGGGATGAAAGAATTAAGAGACTTTGCTTAGCACCAACATTTCAAGAAAACTAAACAGATTGCAAAATAAAAACATACATTGTTAGTACATGTGTCTATTATAGCCTATCATCATAATATTGTTACAGCCTTCACATACCTTTTCACTGCAAGTATAAGCATACATTGAGAACTACTTGTCGTTAACTTTGCTTTTATCTCTGATTTTTCCCTCTCCGCTTAAATGACATATTTCTCTATTTAACTTTAAAAGAACAATAATAATTATCTGGCTTTTAAGATTACAAAACAATGTGAGAAAATAGTCATTTATAATATTCATTTTCTTTATTTTAACAGCTTTAAGTCTTATAACAAATCTTATTTAAAATACATTTATATTTAGATAAAATAATTGTTTTATGCACTCTCTTAATAATTAAAGAGGCAACAGTATTTATCGAATACAAAGCTGTTGAGAAATGTAAAATGAAAATTTAAAAATATTGGGGTTTTTTCTAAAATATACTTGCTCAAAATACGTGCATCTGTGCGGGTGTGCTTAACTTGAATTCTCTTAATAGTGTGAAAATGCCAACTAGGACATGGTCAATAAACCCAAATTTATTTAAATTGTCTAGGAAATGACATTTTTTGAAATAGTTGTATTTACCGACCTCTATGTGCCTAAAGCAATTCAGAGCGGAGGTTATGGTCAATAAGATGTGTTTATAAAATAGCAGGCACTTGTTCAATCTCAGGTTAGTAGTCGTCGTCACTACACCGAAGCAGTGAGCTACGTAAAGAAAACATTCACAACCAGGAAGATTTTATTTTATTTTTACTTTGTGTAAATTCTGGAGAATATGATTTAATAATAAGATAAATTCATATTTTGTAAATATTAGCAAAGAAATTTCATATTTTGGTTTTTCAAAATGACATCCACGTATGACAGCAGGGTTACCTTCGTTTCGGCAAATGCCACTCTTCAGTCAGGTAACATTACAACTAACTCCACGAACAAACTCACCAACAACTGCGTGCTGATATCATCGCCAGACGGCTCCGGGGACCTCATCAGTCCAGAAACTGAACTCCTCATCAACAAGATAAAAGCTGGTGTGATCATACCGTTACTTTTTGCCTTTGGTGGGCCAGTTAACATTTTTAATATTATGGTCTTTTTCAAGCAAGGCCTACAAGACCGAGTGAATCTCTGTCTTTTCAGCTTAGCTATAGTAGATTTTGTTATTATTTCATTCTATTTCGTTCTCTTTGGGGAACATATGTTCATATTTAGCTCCAACGAAACTTACGGATTAATGTGGACGGTTTTAGCGAACAACAAAATATTGCTTTTCTACAGTTGTGTGTACGGGTCAATGTTTCTGAGTGTAATAATCTCTCTTGAGAGGTGTATTTGCGTACTTTTTCCACTTCGAGCGAAACTGATGCTAAAAACCAAGATCATAGCCGCCATCATAGCCATCGGAGTGCCCATCATTTGTTTTCTGAGGCTCGTGGTTACAGCCAAGTACATCGTTGTATGCTTCTACGACACGAGAACAAAACGATCCTTCGTCAGCCTCTACGCCACAGACTATGCCATTAGGAACAAAGAGCTGCTGGACGCTATAGACAGAATATTTTATGGATTTGTAATAGGTTTGGGATGTCCAGTCATCGTTTTTATTTCCACTGTCATCACCACTGCCAGACTGTGGCAGAGTCTAGCGTGGAGAAAGAACACTTCGTCGGCAAGTTCAAAGAGGGAAGTTGCGGTGACTAAAATGCTAATTTTGTTATCTTTAGAGATTTTGATTCTTGCTTTGCCGAGGTGTTTCGTTAGAGTCTACCCTTTACTCAATCCCGAGTTCAATGCCAATGGTCAGTATCGATATTTTTTCCTTGCTTCAGCGAGCATTGCCGAAATAAGTATTTGTATGGAATCTTCGTTTAGCTTTATAGTCTACTACTCATCCAGTTCCAGATACAGAGAAACATTTCAGATGATTTTTTGTAGTAAGTCTTGTGTCTGTGATAAAGTCAATCAGAAACTTACATGGAAATCGTCTGGTGTTTCAAAAACCGTGGACGTAACAACTTAGTCGAAATAAGGTAGAAAAATATATCTTTGAGTATTTTTCTGTAAATGTGTAATAAGTCAAAATTTCGCTGATCATCGCTCATTTATCATCATTTTTAAGCAACACCTGCTTTACTGTGCAATAAGATGATCTCATATACTATTGAGATGTCTTTCAGCTTTTTAAAGTCTACCTCGTTTTCTCTGCATTTCAAAAACTAGTTTTTAAAATCGTTTTCATGCCATAACAATCTTTACCTGAAGTGTCTTCGACTGCTTTCGTGTCCTTGTCCTGGTTCGCAAGATTTTTTTTTTCATATTCCTTGATACTTTAAAAGAATATGTCGTCTTGAATGTTCATTGACTCATCCATTTGATGAAACAGTGAATAACCTATCAGGTTGGATAAAATCCGGAGATTGAAATCCTATCTGACAGTAGTCCATCATGGACAGGTTGAGTGCCAAATATTTAATGATAAATGCAAAATATAGTTAGACGATACAAATTTACATGGGTTTGCTGTTAACATTGTGTACAGACTAACATCATCACATCTCTAAAAAAAAGGCACATTTACAAGTGAGACATTTCGTAGAATATGATATTCAGTTACAACGAGTCTTTTCTGTCTCCATCTCTCTCTCTTTCTTTCCTCTATTAACACATTGTTGGGTAAAAGCGTCAGAAGGACTGAATGTCTGTCTCCATTGTCGGTCTGTGCTCTAAACGTATTTACCGAACTGCTCTGCAATCACAGAGCATTTTGCACATGTAATTTATTTGCTGATAATTGCTATCTCGGGATTCTCCCTTCTCTTCCTGCGGGATTTTTTCCGTGATATTTGGATTCTTAGCGGTTATAGGAAACTTAGCGCTTGTTGCGTTGCTGTTATTTGCTATTAAATCAACAGGTATGTTGATATTTGTGTCGGTATCGTTCTGTGTAAGTCCCTGCGGCTCCTGTTCAGACTTAGAAGACAAAGATAATAGGGAGTTAAAACGGTTCTGCCACTGAGACTCCTGGCTTTGAGAATATAAGAAGGATGGTCACACCAGGCTCTAAGACTTAAAACATCTGATGGTTTTGTAAGCATCTCCTGACCAAGTGTTTCTTTCTTGTTCTCGATGTTTCTGCATGTGTTCCTGTTGCTGATGTCTGCTGATACAGTCTTTGTGTGCTGCAAGGTGGTTTTGGGGTCACTTTACTTAGTCGTATTACTGTCCACTTCCAAAATCTGACCTTCTGACTCCTAGATTCTTTATAACATTGTCAGTAAGCTCTTTCACTTGGTTTGTCATCTCATGTCTAGTGGTAGAACTGTTTCAATACGTCCAACGGTCAACGTATAGAAGAGTGATGCCGTCCCTTGGTATAAAAGTGAATCATCTTCCCCCTGAAGCTTCACAGAGGAGTATGGAAACAAAAAAAGATGCATAAGTTTCTATTCAATCAGAGAAGGTAATCATTTTTCTTAACTTTTTATCTTTGTTTTATTGTCTGACTGTTACAGGCAGATCGAGTGACTCAAATAAGTTGATAATAAAAAAGAAATAAGAATACTATGCTGCAGCAGTGGTTGGGTTATTATTATGGAGGATTATTGGCAGAACTCTCTTGCCTAAAGAATATTTAAGATACATTACTTATAACATCGAGAATCTAATATGCATTAGACGTTTGCTAGGAGGTGTAAGTAAATTTAATTTTTCTCTTAACAACAACGTCTAATACACGTGTATATTTGCTAAGCCTCCTTCAGTTTTAAATCACATGTCGCCAGCCCCATTATATCGAGATGGGAGTCGTTTTGTCTGGTGGTTAACCTGTCAAACAAGAAATATCAACATTTTCTCGGCGGATACAATTTTAATGACAACATGATCGATTTACGGGTTTCCAAATGTTGACTTCAAACTCACAAAGATGGCATGTTAGTTATTTTATATATCTGTTAAAAGACTGTATTTTATATTTTATCAAAAGCTATGATGATATTCTTTTTATCCGTTTAGTTGATTTTAACGATAGAATGACAACTGTAACGATGACGACGTTACGCATATACATATTGTCATAGACGATGATGGAGAGGATTTGTCAAAGGAGCTTAGTCGTGTGTTCGATGACTGGACGGTAAATACATTTGCCGCCTTTCGTGTATGCAATTATTTCTTACTATCTATTATAATTGATTTATCTAGCGCTATATGTTCAGGGAATGGTACACGGACTTTTCGCCGACGGACGTTTCGCCGCCGGACGTTTCGGAGTCGGACGTTTTGTCGACTGGACGTTTCGGCGCGGGGCACTTCATTTCGGCATTTCACGCGGGACCTTTAGCCGAAGTCAAGTGTGTGACGCCCCTTAGCTCACACATTTCTCTCGCCATTGTATCAATGTATCAGTGAACTCTCTCTCACTATCCCTCCTCATGTGAACCGTTAGCTCACACATTTCTCTCGCCATTGTATCAATGTTTTTTCTCAAAGCTGTTGCGCATAATCTGTGACAATCAAAGTGAACTGTCTGTGAAGTCTGTGTGTAAAATTTGTTTGAAATAAAGAATTATTGTGTAATCTAGTAGTTACTTTCATTCTTTGAGAAGTAAGTAAGCTCTCTCTCTCTGACATAATGCGGCGAAACGTCCGACTCCGAAACGTCCGGCGGCGAAACGTCCGCACACGGTCCAGTATTATTTATTATTATTTACTGATAAGTTAACCCAAGAAATCCGCCTTTCCATTGCATTGACCTCACTCAAGAACACTCGGTTGTTTATTCTCCTTTTTGCATATGATGTTGCTTGATTCTCTGATAAAGTTGTTGGTATACAGAATCAGGTAGATACTTTCTACACAACAAAGGAACGCCTAGATTTAGAATATAATATAAAAATTCTAATGTAGTTACTTTCAGAAATGGCGCTCACATCGCTAAAAAGAGAATTGGTTTTAAGTTGGTTAACAAACTGAAGATAGTAAATACGTATAAATATCGTGGAATTGTCTTGAAGCTAATCCATTAATATTCTTAATATTATTTAACAACTAGGTACAGCCAATTGTTCTATATGGTGCTGATACAATGTTTATGTGGTGATAGTGACATTGCTGAAAATAATCCAGTTGTTTGCACTGAACCATTTTAGAATATCATATCTATAACTCTCAGTGGCATGATATGAAAAGTGTTACATATTGCTTAAAAGTAATTGATACACCAAAGGAGTTTATCAAGGAAACGTTTAAGCATTTCGGTAAATGTTTACAGTAACAAACTTGCCTGAACCCATTCTGCTTTGCCAACATAGTAAGCAATAATTTCTGGCTTAGAACTATCAGGGGTTTACGCAAATAATTTGTTTTTGAGAGAAATTTAATTAAGACTTAACTGTTTTGGGCAATATTAACATAGTAAAATAATATCTAGTTATTCATTTTATAGTTTTTTCAAATGTTCCTGAATGTTGAATAATTGTTTTATAGATATGAGGCATAATGACATAAAAGATTGACTCATAAGAAATAACAAATTTAACTGCCACAAGCAGCGTTACAAAAACACTAGATATGTCTCTAAAATATGCAGACTGTGATAGACAAGATTTATTTTTATGTCCTAAATCCATTCATCTCCGCAAACTGTATATCCCCTGAAATGTTTCAGGAAGAATACGGCCCTAACCCAAACTCTTCTCATATAAGTCTATCTGCAACATCTCCAAAAACCTTTCACTTCGTATGCTGTAATAAAAGTAGAGATCACTCATAAATATCAATTTGATATTTTATTCACTTCAGTAGCAACCTTATATCAGCAAATATCAGTTTCCTCAACTATAAACTACGTTTACATACAAACTCACGGGCACAGCCAGGGGAGGTAATAACGCAAAACAAGGAACATAAAAATTCACTGAAAATAATGTGCTACAATAAATATCCAAAACAAACGCCCATAGTTGTAAGCTACAAGGCTGTAAAAACTGTATAGAATGGACTGGTCCGTGACAATCTAGTTACTGTGTCTGAATGTAATCGTCATGTTGCTATATTTGTGCTCACGTGTCGGTATGGACGCCGGATAAGTCATATCAGTAATGCTATATCTTTTTCTCTTTCATTATAATATTAGCCATATATTGTAGTCTTAAGACACTTCATCTACTGTTTAATATCTTCAAGTCTAGAGAACAGCGTTTCACACTGAGCACAATAAATGTGGATCGTCTGATGAACTCGATTGTTCCACCTATCTGCCATTATTTCTTACTGAGACGTGGACGCCATTGGCTGTGATGTCGCACAGAAACAGTATTTTACAGGTCTTAAAGACTATAGGTTCAAATCCTCAACTTCAAATCTAGATAATAAACAAACCGCTGTATTTTAGGCACTGAAATTTACAAAGTATATTTATATTATCTCTAACTACCAGAATCTGTTATAACTCAAACTAGTCGGTTAGGTCTTTAAACAGGATTGTAGTTAACTTTGCCATTATTTCAACCAGCTATGGACACTGGTAACATTGTCTCTCTTTTTTATTTTTTTTTTTTGGTCTAAGAGTAGCTTTAGTGCTCTTTCTCACAGTATTTGTTAAGCACGCATGCAGTGTGTTTCGTTGAAATACCTGGCGACGTCTGTTTAAAGTGTTTAAGGCAGGGACCTAGTAGACTAAAAGAATCTTTCGAAAATTTTCACGATATGAATGTCCATAGCCTATCGGAATTTACCTAATCTTAGTTTAACAATATTTTTTTTTAATTATTGTATTTACACACACTGCCTACAATGTACCCGTTCGTGTTCGTGTCAAAGTTGCTCATTTCACTATTAAAAGAAGGAAATGGCAATAACACACCGATGAATTATACCTTACTGAGAGGAGTTAGTCTCATCACTGCTCAACTAGTACAATGAACGGAGTAGTAATAACTATGACACTACTACAGCGTATATTTCGAAAATGAAAAAAAAAAATTTTTTACTATCCTTAAAAATTAAGGAAAAAAAAGAATAAATTAGATGCAACATTGTTTAAAAATATTGTATAATGAGAATAAAGTAAACAAATAACAATTAGTAATCTTTCTAAAATTCACGTTGAAAAATTCTGTAAAATGAAAATTAATGGAAATCAATTCATAGCATTTGCAAAATATACATTTCAAAGTGTTTGTGCTTGTGTGGACGTTAAATATGTGACGTGTAGTGTGACTAACGTATATTTTTAAGTGTGCGTGAGTACACCTTTCTGTGCCTTTGCGAATGCCAACGGAAACATGATTATTAAATCCATATTTACACGGAAGGTTTAAATTATCTCAGAAATTCTATTTTCTAAAATTGTGTATTTACCTACTTCTAGAGTATCCCATTTTTCCCACTCTAATTTTCCTTTCAAATGTGCGCTCAAGGGCGTGGTTGTGGTCAATAAAATGTCTTTATAAAATTGTTGGGAGTTGATCAATCTCTGGTTTGTTTTCTTAGCTGCAATAACTTTACTTTAAGGAGGCAGAGTACTAAGTCAAGTGAAAGTCCACAAATCAGAAACATATAGTTTGTGAAACTGTAAGAAAATTATACAAAATTGTCAACAAAAATCAAAAGTGACTTTGCAGCATTTTGCTAAGAAAGTCGTTACACACCGTTGCTTTTATAATGACTTCAACATATAGTAGCAGGGCTGCAACTGATTTTTCAAATACCGCTCTTCACTCGGGTAACTTTTCAACACCCGCCATTGCCAAAGTTCCGAACAACTGCGTGCTGACGTCATCATCGGATGGCTCCGGAGACCTCATCAGCCCAGAAACAGAACTCCTCATCAACAAGTTGAAATCGGCTGTGATCATACCCTTGCTTTTCTCGTTTGCAGGGCCGACAAATATTTTTAGTGCCTTGGTTTTTTTCAAGCAAGGCCTTCAAGACCGAGTAAATCTCTGTCTTTTCAGCTTAGCTATAGTAGACTTTGCTATTGTTTCCTTTTATTTTATTCTCTTCGGAGAGCAGATGGTCATGTTTAACTCCAACGAAACTTACGGATTTATGTGGACGTTTTTAACCAACAACAAAATATTGCTTTTCTACAGTTGTGTGTATGGCTCAATGTTTCTGAGTGTAATAATCTCTCTTGAGAGGTGCATCTGCGTTCTTTTTCCACTTCGTGCGAAACTGATGCTAAAAACCAAGATCATGGCCGCCATCATATCCGTCGGAGTGCCCATCATTTGTTTTCTGAGACTCGTGGTTACAGCGAAATATATTGTAGTGTGCTTCTACGACACGAGGACGAAGCTTACCTTCATGAGCACGACTCTCTCAGAATATGCGCTTAGAAACAAAGATTTCTTGGATATTTTAGACAGAATATTTTATGGATTTATTATGGGTTTAGGTTTTCCAATAACTGTTTTGATTTCCACTGTCATCACCACTGCCAGACTGTGGCAGAGTCTCGCGTGGAGGAAGAACAGCTCGTCGGCAAGTTCAACAAAGGAAGTTGCAGTTACCAAGATGCTTATATTGTTATCTTTGGAGTTTTTGACCTTCGCTTTGCCAAGATGTTTAGTTAGAATCTATCCATTTTTTAACCATGAATTCACTGCCAAAGGTCAGTATCGGTATTTCTTCCTTGCTTCTGCAAGCATTGCAGAAATATGCGTCTGCATGGGTTCTTCATTCAGCTTTATAGTCTATTATTTTTCAAGTTCCAGATACAGGGAGACATTTCACAATATCTTTTGTAACAAGTGTTGTGTTGCTGATAAAGTCAATAACAACACTTGTGGAAAACTTCAAGGCCAAGGACACTTTTAATTGACCTTAGTATCTAACAAAAGTCCGGGCAGCAGGATCTAGTAGTTTTGTTAAGTAATTTTTTTTTACTTTATTTGCTAGTCGAGATCACAGTACTATCAAACCTCACAAATAATCAATCAGTTTTAAGCGTCGACTTCTTCACAATAACAAAATGCACTCCTGTTCATCGAATTTTATGATGATTTCACCTTTCTTTAAAATCTACAACGTTTCATGTCTAGTTCACAAAATTTCGCTTGAAATTTTATGAACTTTAGTCAATTACCTGTCCTAGGTATAGTAAGTAAACATTTGTTTTCTCCAGTTTCTTTGACGGGTTTGAAGAGAATGTAGTCTTTGATGACCTTTTAATTAGTCTATCAGGTTCAGTGGTAAATCGCGAAGCATCCTTGAGGAGACAAATCATATCTAGAGTTGTTTGTATTATAAAATGAAAACCCCGTAACGGCAAAATCAATCTCATGTTTAGCAATATCAAGATGCTTACATAATTTTGTTCCATTTGTTATCTTTGACATTACATAAAAACC
This sequence comes from Pomacea canaliculata, assembly GCF_003073045.1. Lineage (NCBI taxonomy): Eukaryota > Metazoa > Mollusca > Gastropoda > Architaenioglossa > Ampullariidae > Pomacea > Pomacea canaliculata. Next base: position 25,431,205 of record NC_037593.1, read on the forward strand.
AATTGCCATCTCATCCTTGTTAACTATTCCACGAATACATTCCAGAGAACATCATTCTAGCATGCACTTACACAATCTAAAATGCATAAAAACAACCTGAATTACAGATGAAAGAGGCACGGAAGAGTATAAAAAGGAAAGACTGGGAGAATTTTAAAATTTGATTTTAGAGTAATATTGTTTTAAGCCGCGTAAACAAGTAAGGGAAAATTTTAGTAATACAGACGACCGTTTTACAAAACCGAAATCACCATCACTGGTTTTTCCCGCTCTCGCATTATTTTATGTTCTTGCAGGAATGTTTTGCAGACTAATACAGTTCAAGGCTTCATCAGGAAACATTAATCAATTACCTTCTTCTCTTTGATGTTGCTGGACCTGATGTCTTGCAGACGAGGTTGAGAAACGCACAAACCACTAGTCAGAGCAACTTTGTCTGAAGTTGAACACCATGGAGGTTCAGATGTGCAAAATGTAGTTACCAGCCTGAGGATATTATTATTTTGAAAGTGTAAGTAATTAATTGAAGCGTGTATATATTGATTCTTTTATAATCGACATCTGCTCAAGCTGATTTTATGTCTCCATCGTAAGCTTAGTTTTATGATTCTTCGGAAAACCGAGCAGTTATTAGCTTAATATCTAATAAAACGAACATTGAATTAAGCTTTCCTTCCATCGCGCTTTTTAAAATTTTTGTTTAAAAATGAAATCATGAGTAGACGAGAAAAGTAACATTTTAATTGCATTGCTTACTGCAATTATAAATCACAAATCATGAAGTTGGCAGTTTTTTGTTCTTAAAATATTTTAAACATTTTTTAACTTAGGTGTATTGCAAAACATAAAGAAAAGAGACAACTAACTCCAGTAAGGTGCACAATTAAAATAGTCTCCGTTACACATTCTAGCTGGCTGCTTTCGTTCTTCACTGCCCGGTCATGTCAGTGAAAACAGCTCATGGGCCAGTGATTACCAAAGTTGCCAATTTATAAATCGTGAAAAGATTTAAGATAAAAAGCCTGAGACCATCAAAAGCTTGAAATTTTGATTATTTTTTTAAATAAGATCTTTTGTACCTCTAGAAACCATTGTACCTCTCACAGGTACTCATAGGTACTGTTGACAATTGTTCTGTAGAAATACAGCCTTTCCATCTACTTTATCTCTGTAGTTGTACAGATCGGTGCAGTGTTTAATAACTCGTATATTTTGTGTAGAGAGTATTTTGGGAGGAGGTGGCCCATAAATAAATGTAAAGATGACCGTTTTCCCATGTACAGGGAATCACACTCCGTTCTCGTCTCAAGTTTCCTCCTCACTGAGACAAATACTGTCACATTCTTCTCTTGCTGTATCCCCAGGCTCTGTATCCCCAGGCTTTGCCATGTGTTCTTTACCAGCCCCACGATTGCCCACCCGTATCAAGCTACCTCCTGAGTTGTTTTGTCTGACCACACCAGGGTAGTGTGCGAACGTCCTATGTACCAATAACAGTTCTTCCTCTCAGTTTTTTCTTAGCTTTATTTACCACTATGTATTATTAATGTCTTTCTTCGGGTCACTGTTGTAGCCTGAGGCTATAGGTAGCCTGTTTTTCGTTAGCAGAAATTCGTTTATTGCTTTAGTTAGAACTTAAGAATTTTAAAAAGTCCCTGGCAGTTTTACAAAATAAGTTCTGTAAACAAATGCCAGAGCATAAGAAGACAGAACCTGCGGTTAGACATAGTCTGACATACACCATCCGCAGAAGAAATTAAAGACTGCCTTAAATATTAGCACACTTGTCATGGACGAGAAGTGTTGTTTTTACGAGCTTACAACCAAGTTTTTCACGCTGCTATACTTAATCTTTGGCAGAGTCGTACTATAGAAAACAAACCAACAATTCTGTTATGATGGAAATTACCAATTCAGTAGTTATCAAGCACAGAAAAACTAAGAAACTATGAAATATCGAATTTGTCAACGACCACTCAATGCGTTTGTTCATGAAGTTCATGTTTACGAGAAAACATTTAAGAAACTGTCAGATAGCATTGACGGGCGCAAGTTAACATTTTACAGAAATACAGTCTACCTCAACCATCCTCCCTCTGCAAACAAAACAAACAAAACAAAAAAGACAGGTATGCGCACACGAACGGTCGATGTGTGGGTTTTCAACAGACGCGTGCAGGTGTTCTCAGGTGAGGAAATCACCGATACTGCAAAGATAAATAATCAAAGTTCCTACTTTCCAGTTCTTAAAGCAGGGTTTGGAGTGAGCGTTTTAAATATTTGACTTTCTTTTTGAGATAACACAGACGACAACAGAATTTAAAAATGTTTTGATTAGATTGGTCTGTCCACGGTTCATCAGTATTTATAAAAGACAGTTTATGGAATTAAATTTTACAACAGTTGTAAATTTTGATACATGTTTCTGTTTTATTCTGTTTTTTTCATATTGACATAAAACAGCTATTATTATTATTATTTATTATTATTATTATTATTATATTATTATTATTATTATTATTATTATTATTATTATTATTATTATTATTATTATTATTATTATTATTATTATTATTATTATTATTATTATTATTTAAAATGAGAACTTGTAACGCACAGCATCACGACCACTCTCTACACAAACCAATAATAACAAATGTAAGATAACAGCCAGTGAACAGTGAGGTACGTATAGACACACCATTAATTTCATGCATGCAAACATACAGAGGCATAAAAATACTTTATCACGGGCACATACAGTTTTCCACTTTTCTTACGCCATTACAAACACACATACACTGTATGTTTAAATCAGTTTTTTATAGAAATATAATCAATCTTTCTTTGTCATTTTTAACTTGACATTTTTGTGTAGCATTTCAATGATTTCAAAGTGTCTCTTTAATTGTTAGTGCCTAATGTATTTTATAAATTGCAAGTCTTTCTTTTGTCTTTTGGGTGAGAGGTGGGGCTTTTAGTAACAGAAGTAAAATAATCGATAATAATTTTTACAAACTTACTATGTACTTTGCATTTTGTTTTAGAAGAAGCATACAAATTAGTGCTTTAAAAAAACCTCTAATGTTGCGTCATATAGGTGAAAGGAGAAAAGGGGGAACATTCCAATAAAATATTTGTTTGTGCAAAGCTTTGTGTAGGTCGATAATAATATTTGTCCAGATACAAAATTAAGCGGTATGAATAAGCAAATTCTTGTTGGAATATTACAGCAGTGCTGTCTCCCTTGTACTCTGACACCCATCATGCAAGATACCCTCCTGGTAAAGCGAAGCAAGCTCGTCTTGCCTGGCCATAATCTAGGAACAACCCTTACTACAGTATTCCATTTTCATTTTCAAACGAGCCATATAAAGGTATGCTGCTTGTCATTAAAGTTAGAATGATGGGAACATTTTTATTGTAGTCTACCACTGCTAAAGTTCTGTTCAGGTAGATACCTACAAAGGTTTGTATGGACTTTGTTAGAACGCCCCTCACTTTAGCTCAGACATTGGACGCAGCAGTAATTTGTGGCCATCACTACTTTTTCACTGTCAGACCTCTGGTTTTCTAGGTAAGCTATAGTTAAGTTTTATTATAAGCAAGCTGTAATTAAGTTTTATGTTGGAATAGACTAATGAGTACTTACAACGGAGTCGTTAACTCGCGTTCTTATCATCAATAAAATCAAGACTGCCTGGATGTTCAAAATAATAAAAAGAAATAAATTAAAAGGTTGCTGAATAAAGTCCGATACTCTAAAGACATACAGAAAAACGTGTTCTAAAAATGTAGGACATTCCTGGTATCACATCTTTGTCTAAGCCATTTTGTTCGTATTGTCTAAATTATTTGTGAAATAGTATACATGTATTACTATTTAGTATCATAGTTTACTTAGTAAAATCAGCAGGTATATCAAGGAATTTTATCAACGTGTAATGTATACGGAAATAACAGACACTGTTAGAGTCACAAGCTTGAAAACACAACCATGCAACTAAATGGTATTTGTCCATCGCTGGTCGAAATAAAGTAGAAAAAACAGCTGAATGTGTTTGCAGTTTATCAAAGTATTTTACTTTTTTTTATCAAATCAAAAACTACATAGAAAACCTCACTTAAACCTAACACTAACAATTACCATATTGTCATTGTTGTTTTATCACAAAGTTAAAACGCGCACGCGCAAAAAAACACACACCCAAATTTTGCACACGATCAACAATTAGACACAGGCATAAAATATTGTCATTGTTTCTTTAATTTAATATTTAACATATCAACATTTGAAAAACAATTATATAGTCCACCCGAGGTCAATTTCTTATTAATAAGTTGTCAACTAAATTCTACAAGAAACCACATCGAGTACAAATTTCTTTTTTGTAACTAGCCTTTTTTTACGCCTTCATGAAGACATGTTGTAAAGATGGTATTCTTTGCAGATGCGGATGAGTTTTGTGCATCGATACTCTTGGCAGAAAGAAAACAACTGTTATTTTAAACTAGTTTAATAATTCACACTGAAGCATGTAGTGTCTATACACTCGCAATTAAAAATAACCAAGTAAAAACAGTTTAGCTGATGTTCGAGGTGCGTGTGTATGAAACAAATCTTTTAAATATGAGCATCTTCAACATCGACTGAAAACAACACTATTTTGGCTATTTTTTTCAGTGTATACTGCGACTATTCACACCATAGTAGCACCTCTGTACTGTCCTACTGGCCTTTTGACTTTCCTTACGTGGGAACACAACTCTAGAACTTTGCTTTGTTAGAGTTCTCTTCTGCCGTGTTATGATGAATCATGCAAAAGAATTAAACTTTTGAAATAAGTGTAATAAGAAAGGCCATAAAGAAAAAAATGTTTAGTACGCGTGAAGTTGCCAAAGGTTGATGACTAAACCAACACGAATGTATCCCTTATAGTTTTCTTACATTAAAGATACCCTAAGAGGAAATCGTTGTAATGTTTAGGACTCAAATATACAAAACAGAAAAACAATTTGTTTTGACTTTTTTTAACGATAATATCTACGGCAGCGATCTTGGGTGAGTTTATCCCCGGTACAGGTATAGTTGAAAGGCATAGGTTGGTGTGAAGTGGAGACACGGTCCACCACCTGCTATATTTTGCCTAGCTTCATTATAAAAGCATGTTGTTAATTGATTGCATGTCAGAGCGTGTGAGTGTATGCGTGCAAGGGTGAAAATCAGTGTAAGGTGTAAGGTACAGCCCTAAGCGCGCGAGACGACAGGAGTCAGTGTTCATGTTACCGTCCACTTGTTGCAAGCAAATGTCTTGCAGATGAAGCCTGATCCTATTCCAACCTCATCCTTTCAACAAACCGTACAACGATTTGCTCATCCACTCGCAAGATCATTCGTTCATACATCTGCTCGACTTTCCATTCGCAATCACAATCTTTCAACCTGACATCGCATTCACAAGACATTGTGTCCTGTCCACCATCGTGGCCATGTTGCGGTTGTTTGGAGTTTTTGATGTTGGAGTTTCTCCTTGATTACCTGGAAGACAGGCGATTCGGCGATTGGGTTGCACTGGAAAAAATAAAAGGTGGAGACGCCAGAGTGCCCTCTGGTCCGAGTTGCTCGCCGCGGAATATTGCCTTTAAACATTCATCATCACCGTCATCGACACTTGTTTCTTAGACAATTATGTACTAGCTGTTAGTTGGTCCTTTTATCTTAAAGAAGAGGAGTTTGGCACGAGTGTCCACGCACACTCCATAGAGAACATCACTAATGGAAACGTTGCAGTCATACACGAGTTGCATTCGGATACAAAGCGATTTAAGTTAAAGCCCTTAACTAATGACAATTATAGACTTTGCTATCAAAATGTGTGTGTGTGTGTTTGTACTTGCGCATACGTGCGTTTGTATGTTCGATGAGACTTAGAGAGAATGTATTCACCGTAAAATGTGATCCAATGTGAGTTTTCTTAAGACAAACCTCCATCCACCAAAATTATTATTCTATTACTTTCGGTCATCCGTAGCCTGTACTGTGTGAATCAATGTTAAGAGTGATGCTGTACCTTGAGAGTTCGTTGAAATATTCAATGCTGCATCGTTTATTGGAAACTTTTCTGCTCATGTAATTTTTACCTTGTTACGGATAACAAAAATACAAGTAAAAAAAGGAAAAAGATAATTACTGTATCCTACAAAGACAACACTTCTATTCTTCTTCATCCGGCAAGATAATAATCACATAAAATGAACACCTTTATCATATGAAGTATTAATGATTTGGCAGGTATTTCAGTGAAGCAGAATAAGTAGGAGAGATGCAAAAAAGGGCAACAGTAACCCCAGCACACTCTCTCTTTACGATAGCCAACAAATAAGAAAAGAGGTTCGCAGAGAACAAAAGAAAATTACCAAGAAAATAACGAATGGCGCTTTTTCTACAAGAAAGCTCAAAAATGCGCAACCAGCGACAGATCGACATCCTCCAGGACTATACAGAAAATCTTTCTGAGACAAAGATTTGGAATAAACATTGTTGATTGGTGCATGCAAGAATGATTTTAATTTGGTATTGTGGTCTCTCCAACTGTCTAGAGGCAAAACAAAGAGTTATCCTAAGGCAGATATCAAAAGTGCCCCAAACCTATTCCCCATGCAGTTGAAGCGTTAAAGAAAGTTAACAAAAAATTTGAAAATTGTATTGACTTAACGAGGATAAATTTGGCACAGACGATAGTGGGACTTTTAGTTTAAAAGCGATATATTTAGAAATCTCCATACTTACATTGGCTTTCTCGTCCCTATCTATCTACTTGTTCGGTCTGTTTATAAGCTCGACGGAAGAACATGTTAAAACACTTATTTTAAGACTAATTCCATAACTTGTCTTACAAACATTTATTAGTAATGCATTAACATTTTACTCAAAGCTTACATCAGCTTTTGTGGAGAGTCCTAAAACCGACTACATTACAAATTCTTAAGAGGTAAGGTATGAAAATTTCAGGTGGACCAAGAATGCTTGACGAAAAATATCTCATGAGACTAATTGTCAATATGATTAAACTTTCAATGCCTTTTAAGATATTGAAGGAGACAGTTTTCTTTAGATTATGCATAAAGTTTAGAAAAAAGCACCAAACTATATACACACTTTTAGTAAGATAAAGGTAGTCACGTGACTTTACGGTTGACGGAGTAAGGTGTAGGATTGATTGTTCTCTTATTTCGGGAGACATTTAGAGACTACATCAAAGTAATGTAGACCTATCCAACAGTGACAATATATTTTTTTATTTCCATTGGAAATAACCGTTTCTCGGAACTAAAACACAGACCGACAGTACGACTATCGAAGCACATAAATTGAAGTAGGGCGACTCAGTAATGTGGGCATGTTACTACTTATAATTTATAGTAAGTTTAGCGGTGTTCGGTTCAGGATGTTGATATCTAAACTCTTTTGCAAGAACACATCAAGTCCTTTTTTAACAATATATTTCTTACAAACACATTAACTTGCTCAAATTATCTCAAACCTGTCCCAAAACCTTTCGTAACCTTTCCGTGTCTTGTGCGCATGACGTTAAGAGCAAGGAGTGGAAATTAAAATAATTATTTCACGGTTACTTGGCCCTTGAGTTTGAGGTCTCTACAGTTCAGAGCTTCTTGATCAGTCACTGAGTAAATACATTATAAGCAATTGAATAACAAGCTATGAGTTTTAAAAAAATCATATTGAATTTAGTTCATTTGGGACCTTCTTCGTTACATTTTTAAAACAACTCATTTAGTATATACTGACGGATCGGATAAGTCATCATTCGTAATCATTTTATATAAAATCTTTACATATATAAAGTCTTATTGTTCAATATTTAGGACTGCGTATAGCTATCATCACATAATTTGCATGTTTAAACAAAAAAATATCCAAGATATATTGTCACTCACTGTGTCTGTTAGAAAAAAAACCGCCTGTTGGAACTTCTGTGAAGTTAGTTTCTCGGACTTTTTTGGCCACATCAGCGACACACCCAATGATAGTTCATAAATTATTGTTTCCAAGCAACAGGAAGATGTTGCTGCAATGAAGTCGAATGTCACTTGGGAAACCTAGAGTAGGTTTAGCGAAAGACATATCTCAGACATTCCTAAGGAAATTGTGTAAACATGTCTACCCGATTATTTGTCTTCTCTTTCTTCTTTATCTCTCGCACTTCTTTTTAACTCTTTACATCTAATATGTACAGGCAAACAAGTCCGCGTTTTTCCCGTGCATAATAAAGAAATTGTAAACTGTAGAAAGATAAAATACAAGAGGAAAATAAGAACCGTTCACAAGAGAACTTTTATTATAATGAAGGAAGTAGCAATGCAGAATTATTATTCATATTTGATTTATCGCATGTTCATGTATTAAATCGGCTCTTGTTACAGACACTTCGCCGATATATACAAACCGGGTTGTAGTGCCAACCTCTGAATGTAACAGGTAGTCTATAATTCTCGTATCCTGTCTTGTCTTTTAATACTGAACTGAACTCAACCCGCCCTTCAGGCGTTAGGTATCTCAACTTATCATCACTTATCCTGCCGCTAAGGTATGAGGTAACCTACATCCACCATCTGGTCTGCCACTGATGCTTCCACCAACACGTTTGACGGTCTGTCGCAATAGGTAATACAACTACTGCCGCTTCAGCTTTAGCATGCATTTTCACTATTGCATTTTTGCTAGTCATTACTGGCAGCAGTCAAACTTTCATTAATTTTAATCATCGTTTATTTTCTTGTCACAATCATAATCGTTGTGGTGGTGTTAGCCGTATGTACTGTTCAGTTGGTTTTTTGTTTTTTTTTACTAACATTAATTATGCGTCTTGTTTTTTGGTTTTTTTTTGTTGTTTGTTCCTTCTTTTAGTGAACCCTTCCTCATGGCTGATTAAAAGTTGTGCTTGAAGCTATACACTTAACACTGTTACCGTCCTGCCATCATATCAGGTAGCCCATAATTATTACTTCCTGTCTTGTAACTGTGGCGCGCACGCCATGTACGGGTCCTCTGCTGTTTGTCTTATTTAAAACATTTAAAACTATTGTCTATACGTTTGAACGCGTTCGATATAATAACATAGTAATATAATTATTATTATAACCCAATAGGGATAGATTTAACATATCACAGTGGGAATATACTGTTATGTCATATATTAACTAAAATTGGCTAAAAAGGTTTGATCTTTTGATATTTTTAAAAAGATGAAAATCGCAGAAAATGTAAGGGTTGAAAACAACTCAGTCGGAGGGTTTTTCCACGATATGTTGAGGACATAAAATCACAGCAGCAAGCTAGTTACACGCCGTTAGAGTTATTTAATAAGATATCTGAGCAACTTTTCTTGACACTGTTATTGTTTGTGTTTTGTCTTTGTCGTGGAATTCTTATCACTACGATGTTTCAAACAGCAGCTTACAAACTGCAGATGACTGCAGCACTCTCTGTATCTGGTAGATGCAAAGTAGTAGATGATGAAGCTAAAGCATGACCCCATGTATAAGCCTATTTCTCCGAAGCTGGCGGAGGCGAGAAAAAAATATCGATACTTGCCTTTAGTGCTAAATTCAGGGTTAAACAAAGGGTTAGGTCCTCACACCCAGAATCCTCGCAAATCAAACACCACGAACAATGAAAGGACAAGAGAACAAGCATCTTGTCACGGCCAATTTTCCTTCCGAGTGTTAGCAGACGAAGTTGTTTCTCCAGGCGGCTGTGTGCCAGAGTTTGCCGATAGTGATAAGATAGCGATCAGAACGATGGTAGGACAGCCCAGGCCCATGACAAAACCGTAAAATATTCCGTCCAGCCCGTCCGATAAACTCTTTGTTTCAGTTCCATACTCGTTTATATACAACCCTTATAGTTCACTTGTCCTCTTGTCGAACGTACACATCGTACTACTTTGCCATCACGCAAGCCTAAAAAACTAACAGTCGGTAAGTTGTAATAGATGACGCCATATGTTTTGTCTCAGCAAAGCCTTAGCTCGTAGAGGGAGAGCAACACAAAGACAGCGCTCAAGGGCAAATGTATAACTGGACAAAAGCATCGAGCCGTATCCGCGTGTTGTAAAAAAGCAATATTTTGTGTTCATAGAAGAACAAACACTCACCGTACACCTCCGGAGAATAACATAAAAGAGGTGTTCAACAAAGATGAGAAAATAGAAAGGATCACGCGTAGCAAATATCGACAATAGCGAGGCTGAAGCCGAGCAGAGGTTGACTTCGGTCTCCCAATCCCTGTTGAAGAGACAACCATGTTTAGAAAGATTAGTTGACCACCAAAGAGGTACAACAGGGTATGATCACGGCTGACTTAACGTTTGAAATGAGGAACTCTGTTCTGGACTGATCAATCTCCGGCTCAAAGACGACGATGTTACAATGCAACTGTCACGAAGAGAGAGAAGAGTTGATTTCAGGTTTCCTGAAGCGCTGACTGGTACAGACTACTGTTGATTGTTTATATGGCTCATATGACAATCATTTACACTTTGTCCAACATTCGCTAAGCAAGCGTCTGGAGACTTAGATTTTTGAACGATTTTATTGTGATATTATTATTAAAGACATAGATATTGGCTGTATATCCTCTCCATCGACTAATACGTTTTTTCCAAGCGGTAAAGTACGTTTTATCTCAATCAAAACGATATACATATATATACATATATGTTAAATTTTTTCCTAGAAGAAAATTTTTATTTTCATATATTTTTTCCTACTAATTGTAAAGTACGTGCCGTGGAATATCAGATGAGTTAATGAGAAACCTACAAAAAATCTGTAAATATTTACAGTCCATCCACTTTAAGTTACTATGACTTACAAATGTGGAAAAGAACTCATACTATAAGGGCTGCCAGGTCTAAATATCGAGGGTTTAATACACTGAAGACAGTTTTATAAATAAACTTACCGTCATTGATTAAATAATGCGAAAAAGATTTCATATAATTCTAGTCAGCTTTCTGAGAGGCGGACCGGCTAGTAAATGAGTGGTGCAACGACTAAACAATTTGAAAAAAGAAAACTGTCTAGAAGAGGCAGTGTAAACAGAAAAATGTCGATTATTGTACGCTGGTATTTTAACTAACATAATTTTAAAAAATAGTTTCTCATAAATATTTTATGTTTTACTTTATTTTTACTTGTTTATCTTCTTGTTGGAGTTAGTATATATTTATTTGTGTACCCAGAAAATATTTTTATTGAGAACAACTTTCGCACATCTATAATGTATTTGACTTTATCGAGGTAAATTTGCACACGCATCTACACAACGATCCATGCATGCAGCTATGTAACACGCAGATGCAGCTTACACAAAATTTATTTTAGAACCTCCGCAAATATTCATTTTCCTATTTATGCGTTTTTATTCCTATCAATTTTCTCCACTTAATGCATACAATTAAAGTAATAAAAACTGACAAGCTTTGTTTCTGACCTTAACACACACATACACGGCACACACACACACACGCATATTAAACCGTTTCGACCGTAACGCTCATCAACTCTGTGACGACATCTTTAAATAATCACCGCACGCCCCGAGTACTGAACTTTGACCCTTCACATCCGCCCCCCAAAAATTAAACCCAATTTTTTTCCTATCTCCAACGACGGCGGCTGTGCGGCAGCATCCAAAGTCTCACGATATTCAGCAGCGACAGCAGCTATGGACTACGAATGATCATTAGAAATGGGAGAACAGAAATATCACTTCATCACTAATCAGATTTGCCTTGCTCGACAGAGGGATCCACTCGTACAGAACTAAATGGTTAAAAAGGCAACAGGACTAGAACATTTCTCTTCATTAAAGCTCATTTAAAAAAAATAATCACCAAATATTAGCCATGCTTTTATTTTCAAAATATACAGGCCATCAGCATTCGCAATTCTCACTGCCACCATGGAAAAAGGAAGGTACTCTTCTTACTAGAGAGCTCAGTAGAACTAGTAGTGTTTTGTAAGCATGGGATGTGGCTCAGTTCAAAAATGTCTGAGTAATGAGAAAAACATTACTTCAGGTGTTGTATTCAGGAAGTGGCTTTTGGAAATATAGCCAACAGGTCTGAACATAATTTAAACGTTCGACTAAAGCTTCAAAAAAAATACAAAGAAGGTTCAAACTGAATTCACTCGATACAGATGGTAAGTAAATCTCGCTAGATCAAAATTTATGGGCCTTTCCATTGCTGTTGTCTGAAACTATGAGAAATATCAGTTTGAAATAAATGTTTTGGAATATACAGATCATTTAACCTAAATGTCCAAATAAGTAAAATTATATTTCGTATCAATCCTTACGTAACTCAAGTGTTAACTGCACAAGTAAGGATGAATAAACGAATATATAGAAGGAAATCATATAGTTAGTGTAATATTAGAAGGTTGGTAACATAAATATAGACAATATAATCAGCTCGAATAATGGCAAACAAGCAATGAGGAAAAAAGAATAAATATAAGCTCCCTCATCATTCTCACAACAACTAGCACTCGACAACTGAAGCAGCCTACAAAAAAATACAGTAAAATGTCGCTTTAGTCATGTAAATAGAGGGATAAGAACCACAATTTCATACATAAATACTACTCTAGCAATCGGACACAAGACGACCAAAAGGGTGTATACGTGTCACGTTATTTGATTTTTGTCTGCTCGATGCTTGTTTAAATCCGCAGAAGAAGCTTGCGTATTTATTGTACTTGTTTGCCTTGTTCGCTTGAATAATGACTAAACTTGTTAACACTCCACATAATTATAGGGCTTTCACCGTAGCAAGAGAAGTCTCACAACACACAAACACCCACCACCACTATATTCTTCTCTGCACTTAAATATCTTAATAAACTTGGGGGTTTTTTTCTAAAATGGATTTGCAGTGGGCGTAGAGGACTGGAAGTAAAAAAAAAAAAGTACTTCACTTTAATGGACATATTAACAGCGCCAAGGTTCGTCAGACTATGTGAACTATACATATGTAGCATACCGGCACCAACTCTTCTCAAGCATTTCTTGCATTACAGTAGAGTAGAATGAGACTAGTTTGAGAGTATAAAACAATAAATGTTAGTATAAGAAACGAACGGGCACTTACCTTGCATAACACACACCTGTAAAAAACACACAAGAACGATGGGGAGAGCGACAAGACCGCAGAGACGATGAGGATGAAGAGATTGTTAAAGATGAAGTCGATGGTAAGAGGCCACAAAGTTTCAGAGGAATGTCACAGGAAGTCATAAGAGAAGATGGCGGACGTAGAACCGTTGTCTTCTCTTCTCACTCACTCGGCCATCTTCATTTGTCTACTCACCTCATTGAAAGTCTTATCATTTTCTTTTATCTCTTGTTCCACCGCCTCTAACTAAGGATAGGAGGAACAGTCTTTCCCCTTGTCAAAACTGTTTAGGGAGATCATCGGAACAGGCAGAGAGAATTTAGCAGTTCTTTTGATCATCACAAATCCTCATGAGGTACTCTCAATCCTCTTATTTTCTGACCTGTGCTGACATATGCTGTTGTGAATGTGTGTGTATTTTTGGAGGCGGGAAGAATCGTTGTGTGTGTGTGTTGATGACATCAATCATTTATTTATTGTTCTCATTATAAAAATGAGGTGGTATAAAAGATATAATGAAGAAATCGATTTTTGATATTAAGAAGATCTTCCTTCTGATACAAAACCAATAAAGGCGCGAGTGCTGGGCACAGCTCAATATCCACACACGGCAGACCGAGGCCCTGTCTTTAGAAAAGACAGATTATGTATAGAATTCACAAAGTGCTTTGAATAGAGGCTGCTTAAGACTTACCTGTTAATCAACACAAAGAAATTAAAAGCTTTCAGACCGACATAAAGTTATTTCCATCTGGATATTGGTATGCTACTCTTAGTAAACTAGCATATTAAAAAGTAATAGTCCATGAGGTTGAGAAAAAGGTGAGGGGGAAAGAGGACGTACGACCGATAAATAACAAATTAGTTGAAAAGAATAAAAATTACATTGTATGTACACTGATCACGACTGTATCGAATAGTGTTGGCGTGCAATTAGATAAAATTAGAAGCGAATAAAAAAAAAAAAACGATAATGAATTGCCAAGTGGACCAGAACAAACAATTACTTTCGTGTACGTGTCATTGAGAAAATTCTTCCCACTTTTTTTACTTCCTGACATGATGTTGCCTACACAAGCAGCATATAAATATATTCATCGAACAAAATAACATTGAAACAAATTATAATATAAAGCCTCGATACAAAAACATATTGAACGTAAATAAAACCAAAGAAAATTGTAATCTAGAAAAAAATGAATTTTAATTACAATTTGCAGTAAGCAGTGCTTCTTAACTTTGGAAGGACATGCATTTCACTTTTAGTCATGTCTTACAAAACCAACATAGTACATTTAATTCAAAGATACTGTTTGCAACCGTCTTATACTTCAAAAGACCTCGAAGAGTTAGACAATAAAGTCAGGAAGACTGCATGCCAAAGCTTTTTTCTGTAAACATTACTTAAAAAAAATATGATGTTCACTTTCAGTAATAAAAACTGTTATACAGTATGTAGTTCTCATCCTAACACTTGAAATGAAGAGATACACACATAATTGATCGAAGCACCCAGTCTTTTAGGTCAGCTGGTGTTTCTTTGTACAGCCGACTTGAACCGCGTTAGAGTTGATAAAAAATAAATAGTGGCCATTAATTTACTCAGATACGACATGGCCAGTCTTCAATAAAAAAGCAACTCAAACATAAAATAGAGATTCTATGCATGCTTTAGAAAATGACTTTTCCTGCATAAACAATAATGTCAAAATTGCTTAAAGAAGCTACAAGCACTGGCATCTCACCTGGCACTAGAAAAGGAGAAGTAATTATTACTCCCATACTGGAA